>NC_135971.1:26949950-26994855 GCF_053455715.1 Rhinoraja longicauda
CTTCCCGGGAGCGTCAGAGCGGGAACTTTGACGCCCCAACGCGGGTGCTTGGATCGCCGGCTGCGGGAGCTTCGATCGCCCCGACTACGGATGGTTTGACTGCCCCGACGGCGGGAGAATAAAGAGGAAAGAAGATTAGACTTTATTGCCTTCAATCACAGTGAGAAATGTGGGGAATCCGCTGTGTTGGATGTTTATTTGAACTTTTATGAAGTTGTGTGTCTTGTTGCTTTTTTTTAGTATGACTGTATGGTCAATCGAATTTTACTGTACCTTAATTGGTACACATGACAATAAAATACATCCGAACCTTTGAACCTTTGACTTCCTTCGCGATGTGAGGCCAGAGATATGTGGGGGTGGGGGTGAGCGGACGCTCCAAGGTGAAAGTTTGTTCACTTGGCACCCCATTGATTTAACTGAGCATCGAGCTTGCGAGGGAATTCTCTTCTTGCATATTTGCAGAGATGATGATTGGACCTTTGTACACTGGAGGATCACCGGTCCTGAAATCCTCGGATCTGGACATTAGCAGAGAATGAATCTCCCTCTACATCACAGATTCTTGGTTAAGACTGATGTAAATTGTGATTGATGGAATGGAATCGACAACGTATTTCTGGCGGAAACTGGTGAGAACAGATGTACTGAAGGAGGCTGCATCAAGTGGTCTTGATTGCGTTCCGGTCCAGTGTCACAGTGGACCAAATGAATGATTATGCTAGACAGAGTATACAAGAGGTTTGTGATTTCATTGCCAGATTTGGAGGACGTTTGACAAGGGACGTGGGTGGATGTTTCTTTTGCTTTCCATGCACCAAAGCATGTGGAGAACTTACCTGTTAAATTTATATAAAAGTATAAGGTGCATATGTAGAATAAGTAGTTAGAAACGTTGTCAATGATAGAAAGATCAGAAAACACGAGGAACCATGCTTAAAGTTAGATAAAGGGTTTTAAAAAGGATTTTAAGCCAATATTTTATTAATACCGGGAGTGGACGGCATCCAATCGACGCTGCCAGAGGGGTAGGGTTTTGGTGGAATCTGAAAACATAGGTATATTTAATTACACTGAGGCATAACCAAGGCATCTAAGGACAGTGTCCTAATGCTAGTGGGATTAATGTGAATGTACTTTTAGGTCGGTATTGGGGATGCGGGCCGAAAGGCCCAAATTTCTGTGGTGTAACTCGCTGACGCCCATTGGTGTCTCCACAAAAGTTTAATTGACTGCAATTGTATGCCGTTTTTTTTCTCGTACCGTGCCCTGCTAAACATTCTTCACTAACTCGTTAGGCTCAATCAATGCAAGTTTTTGGAGAACTAACGAAAAGGTCAGGAGATGGCTGAAGAGAGCGACCAAGGCAGGATATGAAAACGAGGCAAAAGTGCGCCAGATTTCTAACGTCATATACGCAAGTTTCTCGTACGCAATTTTGTTCTATCTTCCAATTTGTTCGTCTGCCAATTAAATGTATTCTGGTTGGAACGCGGTTGAGTCTAACCTGATGATGCTGCTTCATGTGAGTGCAATGTTTCCACCTAACGGCCCTCATCATTCCACAATCTTCCCCCTGTTACTATTACATCACGTGGTCCCACCCAACGGAAGTGGACACTAGCCTTTCTCGGAGAATTTCAAACATTACCTGACTTCTACCCTTTGACATTTTAGATTCAATAAGTACTTGCTCATTTTCCCCAATCCTTGATCTTTTGCTGATCAATTCCTTTGTACTTAAGTTCGTGCAATCGCTATGCTAACGCCGCGTTGTGCTTTCAAACCATTTTCCTTCCATTACATACTCTCCTCCTTCCATTATCAAAAATTGCGGTAGGTTTAGTTTAGTTTAGTTGAGTTTAGTGCAGTTTAGTTTAGAGATACAACGCGGAAACATGTCCTGCCGTCCACAGAGTCAGCACCGCCCAGCGATCTCCACATATTAACACAAGCCAATACACATTAGGGACAATTTATACTTATGACAAGTATACCAGCCCAAGCCAATTAATCTACGAATTTGTACGTCACACGGTCACGGGAAGAACGTATAAACGCGTGCAGACTGCACTCGTAGTCGGAATCGAACTGGGTCTCTACCGCTGTCAGGCAGCAACTCTATCGCTGCATCACCAACCGTGGGCGACACCGGTGGGCAATCGCCCGCCGTTAATGGCTGAGCATGTCATCAGCTCACCGGGATTAACCCTATCTCTTCAATTGGCGTTGCTCTGAATGTCATCAGAATGGCTTGGAGTACTTTAAACCACTCGTGTCGGTTGTCGCTCAGGTCTTCGGTTTGACCGTTCGGTTTGACCGGTGTCATGTTTATTCTATACACAAATCCTGTGGTGGATGATGGGGAAGGTGAAATCGTTCTTTCATTCCTGACAAGGCCTCATCTCCCTTCATCACCCTCCCTGTGAAATTATTTCCCTGGTCAAAGTCCATCCGAAGAGGGACGCTCTACCTAAATATTATTTATTCGGTTCCATTCTATGCTTCTGCATGTACAACCATGGCATGGGAACGCCGCTAACCAGTTGATGTTGGTCAATCAGCACTAAACAATACCTTTGTTTTCGAGACCAGGGCAAGGTCTTGCAAAATCTATCTGTACACGTTGGTCAGTGGGCAATGCACACACTCTTCCATTTTGTTCGTCAACTCCCAGATGAGTCCCTTAAATACCCTGCTTCGCATTGTCGTATTCTACTACGGGGATAGTGTAAAACTATAGTCCCCTCAGTATAATGGGTTCTGAGACTTTCAATGAGCATGTAACACAATTTAATACTTGCGCGCATTAGTTTAGCAAGTCTGCACTTCCCTAGTTGAATAATATGCATCTGGCCTCATTGTCACCACGCTTTTGTTTTACCACTGCTGTTCAGTATCCTTTCGCATTATCACATTGCAATATAACACATACTTTTAACACATACTTAAAATAACAAAAACAGAAGAAAGGACAGACAGACTGATGGCGAGGCAGCCACTGCTGGTGGCGTCACCCGGTGTTCTGCTCACGAGTTGTGATTTCCCATTTTGCGTTTTGGAGATATTTCGGGAAGGATTGTTTTGCTGTAATCAATCCTTCCCGAAATATGGTAACTCGAATTTCACTGTACCTTAACCAAGTACATGTGACAATAAAATGACCTTGAAACCTTGAATCCTTGAATATATTTAAACCTTTCGGAAATATATTATTGTTGAGAAAAGCAATGTTGAAGGTTACTCGCCATTTGTTTGAATCGACCTCGCATACTACCAGTTTCAAATTCTTCGTGGAAATAAGTACACTAATCATAATTTCCCCAAATCTCAGTGCTTTCTGTACACTAACACTATGTTATCACAAGCGTTTGGAATGGCATTAAGCGAAGGTTACTTCCTTTGTCTATTTACTACATCTTCCAAACTGTTCCCGAGCTGCATGGTCTCAGATACATGCTAAATTAATTTCTTTTATTTCGACAGTCACCTGGTTTGTACAAGCCCAGGTCACACTAGATTTCCTCGTCTCACCGTGTCTCTCCACATCATCAGCGTAACGTTGAATAGATAATCAGCTAACATCAGGGCGATGCCAATGTTAATCAAAGCTTCCCCCTTCCCCTCCTCCCCTCCATTCAGGTTGTCTCCTTCAGCCTTTGATCCACACAGCCCAATCATCTTCTCTCATTTCTCTCAGTCGTACTCAACGGAAACACGCGCGATATGACAACTGCCTTTTTCACAGGAGACGTTTCATCTTCTCGATAGGTCCAAAACACCTTCTTGCCTGAGCGGGAATTGATATATATTTCCAGTTTTGTCTACATCAAGATGTGATCCCCTGCGCAAAGGAAATAAACACAAATGCAAATGGACTGAACTGCTTTCGTTTTTATTTGAGAACAGTTCGCAAGAGTGACCATAAGCATCCGGATACCAGTCCCACACACTCGCTCGCTTGTTACACCGGGTATTTGGACTCTTGGCACTATACCTCCTCAAGGAGCAGGATTCAACAAATTCAAATATTTTCCAGGTTACATCGGAACAAGTCAATACCGATGACATTTCGTCAACACACAACATTAGCTCTGCTTTCATCCGCAGTTGATGCTGCCTGACATGTTGTGTGTTTCAATAATGAATCTTAATTTGTGCATTGCTACAACAATAGTTTCCATCTCAGAGGCTCGAGTTCCATTTCTATCTGCCGTTCTCTTCACTAAATCATGCACCCCCACCTCCACCCGAGAGAGCGTGTGATTAACAATGGAAACGAATATCATTCGTATTTTCCATTGCCCTTGACGTCCGTCAGCATTCAATCGTTTTTTAATTTTGTCTATAATGCTCGCGTTATCACAAATCATATTATAGTGATTTGATCTATTTTCTGCACCTGATGAAAGGAAATGAGCCTTAAGAGTAGTTGGCGTCACAAATGGGTTCAGTAAACAGAAGCAAATACACTATTTCAATTACTTTGCATCATGTTTCAAAAGTATGTTTCTTGATGACTGAATACAAAAATATTAGATCCGAAAAGATTGTGGTCGTGGATAACGAGGCAAATGCCCATACATGTTACACATGTATATGTGTGCCTTTCAAACGATCACTTACATTTACTTCTTCGGATAAAGGTCGCCGTGTGCGTGTGAATATATTGCTAATAACAATAAAGGGACGTGAAATGACATGCTTCAGTTCATCTCTGAAGTGTCTCTGAGAAATCGCATAAATGAAAGTGTTTGTACAAGTACTCAAGCATCTTAGCATGTAGCCACTTTTTTCCGCAATGGTAAAAGAGGCGTTGTAATCTGTTTCCAAAAATTGAATACCTGCAAGCTGCACACAGATGAAGAACACAAGGTTTAACATCCACAGGAAAATAAAGTTGCCAGATATTGCAACGAGTAAAATAATCGATTTCCTTCTGTTTTCAGACTCCTGATCAGCCTGGCACGCCTTTCGATTACTCACTCGGAGCTTGCTCCTAACTCTGTTGGCCAGGATAATATGCTTTATGGTCAACGAATTGAGCAGAAGGATCAATGCAAACGGTGTAAACGGGGTTAAAATAGTTTCAAACCATAAAAACGCGATCCAGGTGGGTGATGTGTAGAAGGTTGGTTTTATATCACAGGACCATGGCACATCATTAATGATTTCCCGAGGTTCAAATATAAAGTAGATTGGAATATTTTGCAAAATGCTTACCAGAAACGTCACTGTTATAACCTTCACTGCCGTCTTGGTAGTACAATATTTTGTTCGCAAAGACTGGCAACATATAGCAACAAATCGATCGAATGTAAAAGTGACAGTCAGCCAGACAGAACAATCAAGCGAAATATAACTAAGTTCAATAACAAGGCTGCAAATAGGGGTATAATTTAGGAATGAATGTGGAAAATATGCTTCTTTAATCTCGTAGAGAATTATATCGAAAATCAAAACCATTAGGTCAGCTCCTGCCATTGAGATAAGATATCGGGTGACGCATCTGGAGAGACCGCACTTGTCAGAGGACAGGATGAGGATTGCCATCAAATTTGCTGCAAATAAACAAATGAAACTGCATTAGGAAGAAGAAATATCCCACGACATACATGGTCATGTGCTTCAATTTTGGTTTTGGAATAGACTTATGAAGTAATGTACAGATATAAATCTATATAATATTCTTTCATACGTATCATATTTATTATTGTATATATACAGATAGGTATACCACCCTTGGATGCTCGGATCCCTATCACTGGCTGACAGGCCAGGAGTTGCGAACCGACAGCATCATGGCTGACAGCTTGATCTAATTAATTGATATCTGTTTGGTTATCCGACCCTTGTCAACATACGCCCTATAAAGGTAGGCATTCTAGTCAGCCGGAAGAAGGGAGCGTCTGGGAGAAGAACCAGACGAGAAAGAGGGCGGCACGGTAGCGCAGCGGTAGAGTTGCTGCTTTAGAGCGAATGCAACGCCGGAGACTCAGGTTCGATCCTGACTACGGGTGCTGTACTGTAAGGAGTTTGTACGTTCTCCCCGTGACCTACGTGGGTTTTCTCCGAGATCTTCGGTTTCCTCCCACACTCCAAAGACGTACATGTATGTAGGTTAATTGACTGGGTAAATGTAAAAAATGTCCCTAGTGTGTGTAGGATAGTGTTAGTGTGCGGGGATCGCTGGGCGGCGCGGACTTGGTGGGCCGAAAAGGCCTGTTTCCACGCTGTATCTGAAATATGAAATAAAAAAATAATATAAGAAGTAGGAAAGAAGAGAGAGAGTAAGTGAGAGAACCTGGGACGCATCCGTGCTTGCTGTGTTATCATGTCGCGGGTTCCAGGAATCCCGAGACACAGGCAGAAACTCAAGACCACCATCGCCAGTATTTGGCTAGGCTGGGCTTATGGGAAGAAACGCTAGAAAGCCAACGCCTCTGCTGAGGCTAGGACTGTGTGGCACACCTGAGACGCCCGCGCTCCCTCCTGCTCATGGATAACGAGGGACTGCGCCCACTCACACAGGCAAATACTGAACCGCTAATATATATATACACACACACACACACACTTATATACACAAATACACAAATACACATATACATATGTACAGGGAGGCATACACACACACATACACACACACACACACACACACACACACACTTATATACACAAATACACAAATACACATATACATATGTACAGGGAGGCATACACACACACACACACACACACACATACACACACACACACACTTATATACACAAATACACAAATACACATATACATATGTACATGCATACACACACACACACACACACTTATATATATATTCGAATATATTCACATAGGCATATGTCTGTGTGTGGATTTACGTAATTGATAGATTATCTTTCATCCACATATTTTAACCTTTGCGATTATTCTAGAAGGAAGGAGTGTGTGTGTGATTTCATGTTTTCCAAACTATATATTTTCAGGTTTACCGTCCGATTCTTTTCACATCAAAAGATTTGTTGTTCACCTAAAGAAGTTATCGAAATAATATTCTACTGGTCAAAAGACTACATACTTTAGTTTCGGTTTGAGAAACTGCGCGGAAACAGGCCCTTCAGGCCGCCGAGTCGGCACCGATCAGCGATCCCGCACACTAACGTTATCCCACACCAGGTGCAATTTTTACATTGATAACCTGCATGGTTAATCAACAAGCATGTAGGTCTTTGGAGTGTGGGGGGAGGGGACAACGATCTCGGAGTACACCCACGATTTTCACGGGGAGAACGTACAAATTCCGTACAGACAGCACCCGTCGTTAATATAAAACCCGCGTCTCTGGCTCTATATGTCAGTAACTCTACCGTTGCGCCACCGTGCAGCCCTACTGAAAATCTCTCTGGTCTATTCTTCCTTCCAAATCATAACTTTTTAAATAAATATACTATGTCTTTCAAACCAAAATATCATGTCTTCACCGGAAGGCGGTATGAAGTATTTGAAGATTTCTTAAACTCTCTCAGAGTCTTATTAGGTGATTGTTATATTAATCAGGATTCGATGACATTCCTGCAGGCCATACAGATAACAGTACACGGTATTGGTGGATGCAATGAAAAATGTAGCACCCAACGCAAAACGCAGAAAGGAGCAAACATTGTCACACGCTTTTTGGCGTGATAAGGTCATAAGGTCATAAGTAATAGGAGACGAATGACGCCATTCGGCCTATCAAGTCTACACCGCCACACAATCGCGCCTGATCTATATCCCCCTTCTAATCCCATTCTCCAGCCTTCTCCCCACAACCGCTGACACCCGTGCCAATCAATAATCTATCTATCTCTGCCTTCAAAATATTAATTGACTTAGCATCCACAGCCTTCTGTGGCAAATAATTCCGCAGATTCATCATGCTCGAGAGGTGCATAAAGGGCAGAGCATGCACGAAGCATATAGCCGCGAGCAACACCAACGTTGAGAACCAGAGTGAAGAAAAATGTACAACCAATTCTAACTGATAGAACTCTGCCGGTCCGGAAGTCCAGAGCTCCGTTGTCGGAGGAGACGCAAGGAGCAAGGTTAAGAAGTTTAAGGATGTTTATTCACAAAGAATGTTATTTGTCACGTGTATAGTACTCACTGAAATGTAATTTGTTTCTCGTCGGGTCTGCACACGCACCTCCCCACTGACAGTTACACTGGTTAATTTTCGCAGCATAACTGGAAATGTAATATTTACTGGTCGCAGCAGTATGCGAGTAGCTGGCGTACACATTGTTCCGATTTCGCGTACTATTCCTCTTCCGTAATAAAGCAGCAATAATTGCTTTAACGTTTTGATGGCAGCCTGCTGCCGATGTTCTCCCCCCTTAGACTCCACCTCGTTTCTGATTTTGGTGACTCAGGCTAATATTTGATTTTATTTGCACCGACGCTTCCACCCTGATAAGGACACAGGCAGTTTGGACAGAGGTCTAGCGAAGCAGGGCAACCTTCCATAGTTCCCGGCAATATAAAACAAATATTGCAATGGATTTTCCTCACTAAATAATGAAACATTTCAGCATTAAAACAATCAATTCATTCTAAATATAGAATATTACTGTAATATAATTAAAACACGCCGACATTTGAAAAGGTAATAATCAGTTTATATTTACGTTCTCCACAGAGACAGGGATGATATTGAAGTAAATGTGTTCATCATTTAATATATGTCACCTCGGCATTACTTTGGTAAGCGGTTTCAAATTGCTCATACTCTCTATTGATTGTTCCAATTCTGAACTCATTGGTATTTACATGACAAATGTGAATGACAGAAAGATCAGCATCAGAACGCCAGTTCTTTCACTTTCAAAATAAAAAGGTGACGATTTGATGGTTTTGGAATTTGGGCAACCACAGAAGATAGATAGGTGCTTCAATAACCGGGCAGGGCAATTGAGCCAAATCGGCACAAGATTTCAATTGATATGAAGTGGTCTTCAGCGCATGTACATCCCTCACTCTCTGTGCTGACTGACGCGTTAGCACTCTCCTGCTGAAGGTGTGCGTTTAGCAAATGCATTCGTTCATGGGCTGCCTTGCGAGGCAAAGCGACAGAAACAAAAGACATAAGATCCCCGGCAACACGACAGTTCAAGGTAACGCCCCCTGAAAGTTCCTCCTGACAGCACGTGCTGCAGGTAGAGGTCTGCATTCTAATTTATAATTTAGAAAAAGTGCAAATATACGCACAAAATATAAAGATGTAACTCGGTGAAATATTTGTAGCACTGGTTTTCGTTGTAAGTTAATGTAAGACTGATGGGTTGTACGTAAAGGATGCGCACGCAACCTCAGCTCTATAACGTAGAGATACCGCATCTCCGCCACGTTAATGTGAGACACACTATCATGAGTGAAAAGATCGGATTATTCGAAGTAATTTCTCAATTTCCCAATACATGCGAAATTTCGTGCAAGCCGTACCATGGTGCTCCTTGACCCATCAACTACAACTCGGGAATAATCCTCGCTGCACAGCTTTCTCAGTCGACAAGTAAATCCTGAGCATTGAAATCCCATCTCGACGACAAGAGAACTATGTGTTGGGATTTAATCTGGCATAACAATCTAAAAGCAGCAAGCGTTACATTGCTTATGAATGCCTGTTAAATGTAAAGTTAATTCTTCCTTAAAATCTACCGCTACAATGCGTTACAAGCTGATTTTACCGTATCCTGGCGTCTACATCTTCCTGCTTTGCGTTAATTATAACCGTTTCTCCGCGTCAATGGAATTAGTAATTACTCTGAATTATAGTCTTGGTTCATCAAACTGGTAGTTTAAGTCAGTGTCACCAGATAGTTTTCACTTACTGTAGATTAAAATCAAATCTTAAAATGCATTAAAATAAACCGTGTTTCTCAGCTTCATAGACGATGAGCAGATTTAACAGATTTACGGTGGGAATAAAAAGGCTTCAAAAATCGTTTAGTAGATGCTCACCGACAAATTCCTCCACTTTTAGATATAGTTTTAGATATAGTTTTGGATAGAAGCACCTACCAGCATGTCATGCTTATGAAATCGCCTGCCGAGCCAGTATCCTTTGGCGAGAAGTGCAGCATAAAGCGGAGACCATACTTCAAACTATTTGAAACAATATTTTGCGGCACGGTAGCGCAGCGGTAGAGTTGCTGCTTTACAGCGAATGCAGCGCCGGAGACTCAGGTTCGATCCTGACTACGGGTGCTGCACTGTAAGGAGTTTGTACGTTCTCCCCGTGACCTGCGTGGGTTTTCTCCGAGATCTTCGGTTTCCTCCCACACACCAAAGACGTACAGGTATGTAGGTTAATTGGCTGGGTAAATGTAAAAATTGTCCCTAGTGGGTGTAGGATAGTGTTAATGTACGGGGATCGCTGGGCGGCACGGACTTGGAGGGCCGAAAAGGCCTGTTTCCGGCTGTATATATATGAAGCCGTTTTTTCCCCATTGTGGTCTCACGTTACAATTGGCCATGGCGTATAATGGTGAACAGCAAAGATAAGAAGCCGTCGTCAATTTACTTGTTATTTGGTAGTGAAGCCACGCAGAATCCACTGCACGGAATGACCAGATCACATACATGAGGCATTACATTTACATGCAGACCAATAGTCCGAAGCGTGCAATCTGCCATTGTTAAGATAGACTTTGTTTAAGGAGCGGATAGAGGGCTTTTCCTTCAACCGATTGGTTTTAAATAAAGGGGGAAAAATATTTTACTTATATACATATTACTTATTGTGCGGCACAGAGACACAGCGGTGACGTCGCTGCCGTAGAACTCCAAAGACCTGGGTTCGAAGCTGACTACGGGTGTGTGTATATGGAGTCTGTCCGATGTCTCTCTGACAACGTCGGTTTCGTTCGGATGCTGTGAGTTCCTCTGACATTCCAAGTACGTGCAGATGAGCCAGTTAACTGGCCTCTGTAAATTGTCCCTAGTTTAAAGGATAGACTATAGGATCGTGATTGCTGGTCAGCGCTGACTCAACTGGCCAAATAACCTGTTCCACGCCACATCTGAACATAACGTGGAAATATCATTTTATCGGACAATGACTTTCAAACATGTTACACTTCGTTGCTGAATCCAACACATAAATGACGCAAACAGAACACCTCTGATCAGCTACTAGTAAGCAATCCTTTTTAAATTGAGTAGTTTGTTTGGATTAATCATTTGATAGAAAAATATAATCTTTTTAGATATATTTGCTATGATGTTCAATGCCGTCAGTCAAGCGTGTCAACATATATCTGTAACCCCAATCTGTGGCGCACTTACCCGGAACTCCAATGATTGCAAGGATAGGATAATAAATACTCTCCGTCTGCAGGATTACAGAGCTTTTCATATTTGAAGAGAAAATTCGTTTCTAGTCTGTTGAACACGCACAGGGATCTCCAGCTTTCTAATTTAACTGTTACTTATACTTTAAATAAACCTCGAGGGTGGAATAAACACGCACGATGATTGGTGTTATTGAGTCACGATCACATTAAGTAGGTTGGTTGTTTCATGCCCCTGATCACTGTTACATGTATACAGATGAGTGAGCGTTGATAATCGCCAACACATGGTGCATCGGTTGGAAGCTAAAAGATGTATTTTACATGTCATTAATGCGGTTTATCTTGATATTTCTTCGTTGGATGCAGCAGGAATTTCTGATTTGCATCTTGTAGTTCGTCCTGGTACAAATACAGCCAGATTACACAAATATTCAAGTTTTCAGAGATGATGATAAAATATGAAAATGTGACAGAAATATTACACAAAGCAAGATAAAAACAATAGAACAGTTTATAAGTTTTGTGATTACAAGGTACACGCATTCACGTGTGGATCATTAATGTTATGCCATCATTAAGAAATCGTTGTTTTTAACTATAGATGCAGGGGTGCCAATTCTGTTTAAACGAAACATCGGGACCCGTGTGAAATGACGAACATGTCCGTGGACCTTCCGACCTAATTTGCTGCATTCGTTGCTCCAGATGTGATCTCCTCTGCATGTGTGAAACGATGGCTTTGTTGAAACTCTGCTGAACGATTTGCAGAGACATTGTTCTGTCCGCAAAGGCCTTCCAGAGCTTTCAATTGTTTGCTACTTCAACTCCTGTTTTCATTCACAGAGCGGACTATCCGTCCTCAGCCTTCTCCGTTGCTACGATATGCCAGTTAAAAAGATTGAAGGGCAACATCTGATGTTCGAGTTCGGTAGCCCAATGTAATGAATACTGATTTTGCCAATTTCATGTAATCCACAGTCTCCTTCCACACTCTTGCCTCTCCACCTACTTTATTCCGCACTCCTATTCCTACATTTAACCGGTTTCATATTTCCATCTCTCCTCCCTACGCCACCTGGCTCAACCAGATTCCATCCCACATCTATCCCCTTAAGATGCAACATTCTGGTATCTTTCCTCATCCCTCTCAGTCTTTATGAAGGATCTCCACTCGAAGTCGATGATCCACGCCATCTATGTTTCCATTGTTGCTGTGTGACCCAGAGGGTTCTTGCTAAGTTATGTATTTTCATTGATAGCAAGGTGTAGCCACTAATCAAATGCATATACATTCACGGACAAACCTCGTCCATCACTCTTAACTGGATCCACATGAAATGATCTAAACGTCCCCACCGGAGGAGTAGAATCGGGGTCACCTGAAAATGTTGACTCTGTGACGGAAGCACCTGGTTAGAATTTAGGTTAGATTCAGCTCTTAGGGCTAAAGGAATCAATTTATGTGTGGAAATCAGGAACGGGTTGCTGATTTTAGATGATCAGCCATAATCATATTGAATGGCGGTGCAGGCTCGAAGGACCAAATGGCCTGCCTACTCCTGCACCTATGTTTCTATGTTTCTAATGCGCTACATATTATTTCAAGGATTAATCCTGATTGATCAGTTGCAACGTAGAACATCGCAGATGCTATTCACGCATAAATAAATAGTCGCCTTCTCAATGCCAAACAGTTTTCTCGGCAACGGTACATTCATAAGTTCATAAGTAAGTTCATAAGTTATAGTAGCAGAATTAAGCCATTCGGCCACTCGTGTACTCCGCCATTGAGTCACGGTTAATCTATCTCTCCCTCCTAACCACTTTCTCCCGCCTTCTCCCCATGACCCATGACACCCGTACTAATCATGAATCTATCTATCTCTGCCATGAAAACATCCATTGACGTCCTCCACTGCCTTCTGTGGCAATGAATTCCACAAACCCACCACCCTCTAACTAAATAAATCCCTCAACATCTCCTTCTTAAAGGAACGTCTTTTAAGTCTGAGGCTATGACCTCTGGTCCTAGACTCTCCCACCAATGGAAACATTCTCTCCACATCCACTCTATCCAGGTATTTTACCATTCAGAGGCGCGGATCACGATGACCTGCAGGGATTCAGCGAAACTTGTTCTTAGTAATTTACAAGGCTACTTAATGCAATGTATCTGTTCAGTCAATGTAGTTTGTCACGATATTGAACGCAATTGCTGGGAGAGGGACTGCTTCACTGTTCATCGATATATAAGTCCAAGATGACGAACATTTCAAACCATTTAACGTCAAAGTGATTAATTTATTGTCAGTCACGTGTTTAATTTCCACTTTCTTGGTTTCACGATGAATTGATGCGCAGTTATTATTTGTATGTTTTAGTGAATGAGAGGAGACAGTGGAAAAGGATAGTAATGTCACAGGTTTTTATATTCTCACGTGTCCAGAGATACAGTGAGATACAGCCATATCAAATCTTACTGCACATGAAGCCAATCAAGTCTTACACAAGAACAATGGATAGAGCAAGGAGCAACATATCACTATACTTTGCACAATATAATGTGACAGCATTTTCTTGTTACATTTGCAAGACAAGAGTCCAAAGTCTGTACTGAGTTTAGGTCGATGATCGCGACTGGGGGGAGAAATCTGTTGCTGAATCTGGTGGTGAGTAATTCCAAGCTTTTGTATCTGCCGGAGAGTAGAGTTCGGAAGAGAGGCCGACGGGGTGAAAAAGGTCATTAATAATGTTGGCAGCCTTACCGAGACAGGATGCAGTGTAGAAGGATTACATGGTGGGTACACTAGTCATGTGCGATGAATTGGACTATATCCAGAACTGTCTGTATCTTCATGTGCCCATAGGAAGAGTGGTTCCTAAGTTACATTTATGAGATTGTGAGGCTCCCTCAGCAACTGCCATCTCCAAGCCTTAGTGTCAAACAATTAATTTATTCGACACCAATCAGCAGTGGTCCACATCGTCTACAGTTACCAAAAATGATCACATGATGTAGTTTAACCATGAAGACTGTTACAAGTACTCGAATACAAATGCTGGCGTTTTCACGCAAAGGATTCTGTTTCCTGCAGAAATTTGCGACACAATTATTTTGGATTGTGAAGGGCCACCTTCACACAGCTTCCAGCAACGGTGACGTGAGATTGTATTATCCAGCTACCCTAATAATTTCGCTTGCAATTTTTGGCATATAACCACATTTTTTTGTCAATCCGCCCACAGTAATAGTAGATATTCGGGGAAGGGCGGCTTATTGCTTCGTTTCTTGTTGAATACTTCAGGATAATCATTTCAGAAAACATAGGTACGGGAGATCGGAAGCGAAGTTGTGAGTTGAATTGTAACCAGCAGCAGCTTGTATCACTCTCCGTTCTCGCTGAGGAATTGGAAGACATCCACCTTCACTGTGATCAGAACAAAAACTACAGCCCACTATACAGGAGACACTTGAGTGCAAAAGTGCATGCTTTATATAAACGTTTGTGTGTAACATTAACGAACTAGTTCTTTGGCACATTGTTGCATTTTCTCCTGATACGCCATGCACCGTTACATATCCGCTGGGACTTACTGCACCGGCATTCTACTTACCATCCTCCGAGCAATCACGTCCAGACTCCCTCCATTGCCCGAGATCTACAAACAGGATATTATTATAGTGCAAGTGTTCCAGCCATTACATGTGACAAAAATATATATATTTGTTTGTGCTTGACACTGTGACTTATTCCTTAATTCGTATTCCCGTCACATACTCTTACACCCGTAAATCATTTCTGCAATCGACTCCTTGAAAGTGTCTAATATCCTTGTGTCCATAGTGCATTTGCACCAGGGCCATCCACCTATACACATCTTGCTCTTTGTTTCTCCAACATTAGCCGTCTAAATTGATTCTCTTCACTAAACCTCCTCCGCCTCATCAATTCTTATAAGCGCTTGAGTTTATAAATGATAGGAGCAGAATTAGGCCATTCTGTCCATCATTCCACTCCGCCATTCGATCATGACTGATCTATATCTCCATCCTAACCCCATTCTCCTGTTTTCTCCCAAAAGCGCCTGACACCCGTACGAACCAAGAATCTGTCTATCTCTGCCTTAAAAAAACATCCATTGTCTTGGCCTCCACAGCATTCCGTGGCAATGAATTCGGCAGATTAAGCATCCTCTGGTTAAGGAAATTCCTGCCCCTTCGCAAAGGAACGTCCTTTAATTCTGAGGCCATGACCTCTGGCCCTAGGCTTCCCACGAGTAGAAACATCCTTTACACATTCACTATCCAGGCATTTCGCTATTCGGTAAGTTTCCATGGGATCCTTCCTCTACCTTCTAAACTCCAGCGAGAAGAAGTCAAGTGCCGTCAAACGCTCATCAAATTTTAACCCACTCATTCCTGGGATTATTCTCGAAAACCTTCCCTAGACCCTCTCCAGAGCTAGGCCAACCTCCCTCGGATATGGGCCCAAAAGATTGCTCACAGTACTCCCAATGCAGCCAGTCCAGCGCCTTACAGAGCCTCAGTATTACATCCCTATATTTGTATTCTAGTCTTGAAATAAATACTGATATTTTCGGTGCTGGTTACATCTCACAATCAATCACAATCACAATAACAATAATACTTTATTAGCCAAGTATGTTTTGCAACATAGGAAGAACTTCATTTGCCATACATATATAGATATCTATATATCGATATAGATATATATATATGTATCTTCAAAAAGAAACATACAGTTATTCAAACCTTCGCGTGAACAATTTTCATCGCACTATTTCAGTTGTCGAGCATATCCTCCCGACGTCATCTATTGATCCATTTTGGATGCACAGGGCTAGGCGAGGTGGGGGGTCAGTTAGCAGGGGTTGTACAGATGTCGTGTCAATAGTCAGCTTCAATTACCGTACAGATACGAAGGTAAACCGCAGAAAGTTGTGAGACTAACCTACCGTAGCAGATTCATGGGGGTGATGAGAAGGTCTCATTCCCAATATTGATGTTCATTTGCTGAGTGCAAGGAATAATGATGGGGCGGAAATTGATCGGTGAGTCCAACAGAGTTTCTTTGGAACATGATGTGGATAGCACTATTGGAAACGGGACAGTGCTCGACCTTATCATAGGATACTAACGGGAGCAGATGATTGAATTGTCGCTGTGGGTACTCTGACAATATTGGGCATATTGGTGTCAATTTCAGGATAGCTATGGAAATGGGGATGCTTGGTATTGAATTGTCGGTCCAAATCAGTGGGAATGCTGAATTCAATAGAATAGAATGTTCAGCGAAAGGCGTTTTGGAAGAAAATGGCAAGAATAGGAATCATTAACATCTTTTGGAGAAAACATGGGGCGTGCCTATTTTAAGATAGTAATTAGGAGTGCAAAGAGGGCCATGGCCACAGAGTAGGGAGAATGCAAAGACATTCTTATCTATAGGATGAGTAATTGCAATGTTCGAGAAAGGATTAGATGTGTGCAAGACCTTGGTGTTGCTCAATTTGTGGAGCCAATGAATCCGATTTTGATCGGATCAGGGCAGCAGCTCAGTTGGTTGAGCTGCTGCTTACGGTACCAGAGACGGAGTTCGATACAGACGTCGGATCCTATCTGTTTGGAGTCTGCACGTTCTGTCCTGTGATCACGTGGGTTTCCTCCGCATGTCCCCCCCCCCCCCGTCCCACCCCCCCCCAATCCGAAAGACGTGCGTGTTCGGAGTTTAGATTACCTCTGTAAATGCCCCTAGTGTGTAGAAAGAGTGATAACATCGGGTCGGTGTTGACAGGATATGGATGGTCGGCGCGGTCTCGTTGAGCCTGTTTCTACACTACGTCCTTGAATCAATTCAGTCAGTCACCAAGGGCAAGTTCTCAGCTATATTTACCAAGGAGCATGATGAGGACGTTTTTGTCCAGGAAGGGATATGGTGTTAGCATGCTGGTATCAGGAAGGAAGCTTTTCGATGACATGGAATGCATCAGGACTGATAAATCAAAATTGTTGATATGGTCGAATGAGGTTAAGAGAGCGGAGGTTAGAAAATGTTCTTGGTTCAGTTTCGAACGACAACAAAGATAGAGCAGGTAACCACAGATCACAGAGATTTGGGGGAAATATGAGAGATAATTCTATAGAATATGACATATTTGGAAAGTTGCGGTTGATTGGCTGTGGTCAGTGTGATATTCTGTCGCTCTAAGTTCCCCGATTTTGAGGACAAAGAAAGAATATTGAAAAAGGCAGAGCCTTGATGTTGCCTATGAGAGCATAAATAAGTAAGACATCTGTCAAAGTCCCACATGCCCGCCAGTTTGAAAAGATTGGTGACAGGACGGAAAGGATAATGAGGAGTGTTTGATGTTCTAATTGCTTGGATGTAAACGGTATTCTACTGGCGGGATAACTGGTGGGAACCATAATGCTGCTGACGTAGAGAACATCTTCAATGTGATTCCAGAGCATTGATTAATACGTTTCAGCTTGACGGAAATTTGGCTATGTTATGGAGAGCGAGGATGTTTGTTTATCTGGATCTGGATACTGAACAGATGAAAAGTTGGGCGAAGTGTTGGCAGATTACAATTTTCCTCAACAATCCAGCTTGAGACCATTTGGGAAGTGAAATCTCACCTATGTGAGATATCTGGGGTAAGTAGTCCGTCGTAAACGGATGCCTATACACAGAAGGACCCTGGGCATCGTGCCCACAATTCCCAGAAAATGGGAACTTAGGTTTATTGGTTCTTGTGGAATGCCAATGACATGTTCAGCGCCCTGACACGCCGAGAAATGTAATAACTGGGAAATCATTTTGCAACTGTAGAAAGCGCAAATTAGGCTGCAAATAGATGATCGTTTACGTGTCTATTCTGCAGCCGCGTTGAAAATTATGGTTGCACTAGGAGGAGGGCAGGGGACATTGACCAGGATTGGAAGAATTTATTGATGCGAACTGATATGACATGCTCTGTTTTCCCAGGAGCTACGGAAGCTATGGAATGAGTTAACGGGGGTAACTAAAATTATATGAAATTTAATAGAGCAGATGGTCTAAATCTTTTGTTTTAAAGAAGTTTTAAACGTGAAATCCAGGGGAACGGTTATTATATTACAAACTGCGTTTGCAATCTGTAACTTACTGCCAGAGAAAATTATGAGATCAGATGCAATCGTTACATTTAATAGAGGTTTACACAGGCATCTGAATGGACGAGATATTGTCGGATCTGAATATAATGAGGAAAGATGGGAATCATACATTCAGATCGGGTTCTTGTCTCCCTACTTTCACCTCACCAGATCTATCTCAGATGATACATTGTAAGCACGCAGACCCCAATAGCTTTCTTCATTGCATCTCTTCCCAACTTGCAGCAAATATTTATCCTCAATCTCTCAATTCGATGGTTCGCCATATCCGTGCTTGTGAATCACACAGAAACAAGGAACTGCAGTTGCCTGGTTTACGAACAAAGACATAAATTGCAATAGAAACACAACGGCTCATATAATATCTCTTGCCAACATGGATAACTTGACATGGAAACGGCGATATGGCTAAAATATCCATGTTCCCCGGAGATGCTATTGGGCCTGCTGAGTTATTCCAGCACTTTGAGTCTTTGCTTATCAAACAGTCAACTGAATTACTTTCCAGATTAATTCACATTTCCATCACCATGTTTTCGCTTCCACAAGCGCCTCTCAATTGTTCTCTCAATTGTGCACATATAATTGCTTCTCATTTCCAAATTCACGAACTTCCCTCCAGCACAGCATGCAACTGTCCCTTACCTCACCGACAACGCCTTCAGCTTTACATTTAACATAAGTTTAGCCAACGCCAGCGTAATATCGCCACCAATCGCATTTTTCTGAACATGCATGCCTGCATTGAGTTGATCTGTAACTTCGATTTTCTAATTAACATTTTTATTTCCCTTCCAGCCAAAGCGGCTGCGACTAATAGATTTTTATCGCTCATCGGCAGCTGAAAATAACACATTTTCCCCGGTGTGGGACGGATAAAGGAATATGTTATTTTTGCCTGTTCATTCAGTTTTGTTGTCAGTCAGAGGATCGACTTTCATAAACAAAATATATGTATCCCTTCCCGCTTTTCCACAAATATGTCATATTGATTTGAACAATTATTTGACCTCGATGAACACTTTGAACTGAAGGTTTGTTCACTTTATAAAACGGGCCTAAATATCATGTTTATCAGCAATTTTCGAGACTGGTATTGACTTTACTGCAGTCGGACGAACCAAATCTATATTTGCTTCCGTTATCCATTCCCCAATACGAAAATAAATAGCTTTATGTCGCGGATTATTTGATAAATGGCAATAATAGTTTCCTTGATGTTAGGGTCAATGTTATAATTAAGGACATCATGCCATAACGTCCCTGTAAATTTCCAGAATTATATGCGTTCACGTTAAATAATCTAATTTCATGGTTTGTTTTGGAAATGTTTGTTTAATGCTAAGCCAACATTCAACGCTTGAATAAACTGCCAATCATAGAACACGGACGTTTAAACAGATTCTTAAATTCCTCTCTGAAGTTTTTCTGAGATACGGCATAAATAAAGGTGTTTGTGCATGTACTTAAACACCTCAGCATATAGCCACATTTTTCCGCTATGGCGAAGGCATCAGTGGAATCTGATGCCCAAAACTCCGTATCTGTGAACTGCACACAAATGAAGCACCCAAGGTTTACCATCCATAAGAAAATAAAATTCGCGGATATTGCAATCAGTAAAACGATCGATTTCCTTCTATTATCTGCCTCTTGGTCATTCTGGCCACTCTCTTTGTTGTTCGCTCGAAGTTTGCTCCTGACTCTGTTGGCCTGTATGATATTCTTTATGGTCAATGAATTAAACAGAAGAATCAACACATACGGTGCAAATGGGGTTAAAGCTGTTTCAACCCATAAAAAAACAATCCAAGCAGGTGAAGTGTAAAAGCTTGATTTCACATAACAGGACCATGGCTTCTGGTTAATTATTTCCCGAGGTTCGAATATGAAGAAGATTGGAATATTTTCTAAAGTGCTTAATAAAAAGATCACTATTATAACTTTCGATGCAGACTTACGAGTACAATATCTAGTCCGTAACGATTGACAACAAATAGCAACAAAACGGTCAAATGTAAAAGCGACAGTTAGCCAGACAGAACAATCAAGCGCAATATACATTAGTAGAACAATTGAAGTGCAAATTGGTGTGTAATTGAGAATCGAATAAGGAAAATATGACTCTTTCAGTTCATTCACCATTACGTTGATTAGCAAGACCGCGAGGTCAGCTGCTGCCATTGATACCAGATATTGGATGATGCATTTGGAGAGACCACACCTTCCAGAAGACAGAATGATGATTGCCACCACATTTTCTGCAAAAGAGAAGTAAAAATGCATAAACGGGACTCCACAGGCGAAATAGTGTGTCCCCATGCTGCATTAATTTGGTCATGCCTCTTTATACTTTAATCAGGTCTTTTGAATGAACAAAAACGACAAATTCCACGAGCTGTCGCAATCAGGGTTAATTACAACATACATACAGTTACACTCTGTCTCATTTGCATCACGGGATTGTCCGCATTTTAGCGATGGATACATATACAGGCTAATTATTTCGTAAAACAATATAAACTAATCTTTCACAGCTAAATCATCAGAAGCTTACAAGCAACTGAAAGTGCTGCAACCAGGATTTTAAAAAGAAAATCTGCTTGAGGAAATCAGCGGCCGAGGTACTGTCTGTCGAAGTTTCTCTTCCTCGGCGGTGGAGGAGTCTGGACCCAATAGGGGGACTATCCATTTCCTGCCGTCGATGCTTCACGAAACGTTGAATTGCTCCATGAGATTATTTTGAATCAGTATCCCCACCTTCTGTTCGAGACAATACGTTGTTAATTAGATCTGAACGGCGTCGAGGCCGAATCCTTTCGCTAGCCCGAACGCTATAACACCTCAATAGTTTACGGTAGTTGTAACACCGTCTCTAGATCCCTGACATGTACAAAAAGTGTTCAAATACATTTTAGAAATTACATAAATAAATATTCCAGCATCAGCCTAAATTCCTTATTTAAAGTATATTAAGTTATTCAAAGTAATGTAAACGTATTTTACTACCCCGGATTGCCTTTACATTGTCAGCATAGTACTGAAATACATAGTACATCCACTGATATGGATGTAGTCAGAATACGATATTGGTTGCCTTGAGTAGACTTGGTCAGTTTCAAAGTGTGGCCATCCTCTGTTTTCAGCGCATTGTCGTCCCACGTCCCAGTTAGTCGTCCTTTCTGCCGGAAGAGTGGACTGAAAAAGCACCGACAACAGTGCGCCGGCTCCATTCGGTTTCCGTTTTCAACTTCGAGGTGCGGGAGTTTTCAAGTTATGCAATAATGTCAATAAGTTAACGACCCGAATCTATATTACCTGATATTATTGTTATTGTTTTGTCATCTAGAAAGGAAGAACTGCAGTTGCTGGTTGACACGCAAAAGGATCAGCGGATCAGGAAGCATTCTAGGAGAACATGGATAGGTGACGCTTCGGGTCGAGACACTTCTTCAGACTCACACTCCATATTATCTGGAGCGATTGCAATGCAGATACATAACTAAAATAAGTAAAGGCGTAACTCTACTCAATTTCTGTCTCTTCTCCATCGGTCGGATAGGATATATCATCAGTAAACTTCAATACATTCAAAACTCCGCTGCCCGTCTCCTCACCCACACCCCGATCCGTGCCCATATCACCCCCGTCCTTTACAAACTCCACTGGCTCCCCATCCCCAGAGAATCCAGTACAAAATCCTCCTCATAACCTACAAAGCCCTCCATAACCTGGCTCCATCCTACCTTTTTTTAATTTTTTTAAATATTTTATTTAAGTTTTTACAGAACTCATACATTACACATTATATAGTAATCAATAATCACTGACTTATAACTACGAGTATACCCGTATAGTTCTGTGTTTTTTCCCCTCCCCTCACCCCCCCACCCCCCCCCCCCAGTTAAAAGGAAAGTAAAAGAATAAGCAGAAGAAAGAGAGAAAGAAAGAAAAAAAGAAAGAAACCTGGAGTCCCGCGGGAGTCACTTCCGAATAATTTCTTTTTAAATTCTTATTAGTTAACAAATCAATCCTAAATTTAAATACTTCCTATTCTTAATCCTAGCTTTGCCATGAATGGGTTCCACACCTTCAAAAAGAAGTCGTATCTATTCCTCAAATTGTACGTTGCTTTTTCTAATGGGATACAACTCCGCATTTCTGCATGCCATCTTTCAAATCTTATTTCGTTTGGTTCTTTCCAGGTAACCGCAACACATTTTTTAGCTACCGCTATCGATATTTTAAGAAATCTTTCCTGGTGTTTATCCAAATTTAATTTTGGTGTTATTCCTTTTGTATCCCCTAGCAAAAACAACCTTGAATCCATTGGTATGATCTTATTCAGCAATTGGTCTAAAAACTTTTTTAGGTCTTGCCAGAAAGGAGTTACCTTCTGACATGCCCATGTAGAGTGTATAAAAGTGCCCACGTCTTGGTTGCATCTAAAACACCTTTCAGATGAATTTAGTTTAAATTTATTTAATTTTTCCGGGGTTATATATAATTGCTGTAAAAAATTATACTGTACTAAGCTGTATCTCACATTAGTAGTGTTTTTCATACTATCTAGGCACAGTCTTTCCCAGCTTGGTTCATCAATAGTAATATTAAGATCTGTTTCCCATCTTTGTCTTGCTTTATGCATTCCTATCTTTGAACTAGATATCTGTAGAAGTTTATACATTGATGATATAAAATTTTTATTTCCCTTGCCCTGAATCAAGGATTCGATTCCTTTAATCTGAAATAGAGACATTGAATTACCTAACTTTTCCCTTAAAAAGGATTGTAATTGGTAATAGAAAAAGATACTATTCCCTGGAATTTGATATTTATTTCTCAATTGAGAAAATGTCAAAAAGATATTCCCTTCATAACAATCTCCTATATTTTTAATACCCTTCTGTTCCCAGAGTTGTAGTATTTGATTGTTCCAAGCAAACGGCAATAATCCATTTTTTCCTAATGGAGTTTTAGCTGTTAAAAAAAATCTTTTATCCTTAACTTTAACTGTTTTCAACAATGTATTAACTAAATGTTTTAGCAAAGGTGACTCTTTATCCTTAACTAATAGCTTCGCTTCCCATTTATATATAAATTCTTCTGGACAAGACTCTTTTATTTTATCCATTTCAATTTTAACCCATGCTGTTTTTCCACCCTCTTGATAAAAGGATGAAATAAAACTCATTTGTGCTGCCATATAATAATTTTTAAAATTTGGTAATTGCAATCCACCTAATTCAAATTTCCATGTTAACTTTTCCAGAGACACTCTTGGCATTTTACGTTTCCAAAGAAAATTCCTCACAATTTTGTTCAATTCTTGAAAAAAATTATTTGGCAAAGGTATAGGCAGTGTTGAAAATAAATACTGTATCCTCGGAAAAATATTCATCTTAATACAATTCACTCTCCCTATCAATGTAATTGGAAGATTCATCCATTTCTTCAGGTCCTCATCTATTTTTTTTATTAGTGGTTTATAATTTAATTTATACAAATTATTTAACTTATTATCTACTTTAACTCCTAAAAACTTAATGCCATCTTTTTGCCATTTAAACTGACTTTCTCTTTTACATTGATCATAATTACCTTCAACAAGAGGCATTATTTCAGTTTTATCTTTATTAATTTTATATCCTGATACTTTCCCATATTCTTCCAGTCTGAAATATAATTTTCTTAAGGATTCCAATGGTCTAGTGAGGCAAATTAAGACATCATCTGCAAATAAAGTAATTTTGTGATCTTCCTGATTAACTTTAAATCCTTCAATATCTAAATCTGATCTTATTAGCTCTGCCAGAGGTTCAATGGCCAATACAAATAAAGCCGGTGACAAGGGACATCCCTGTCTACTAGATCTTTCCAAATTAAATGATTGAGAGGATTGGCCATTTGTCACCACTTTGGCTTTAGGTTGTTTATAAAGAGCTTTTACCCAGTTAATAAAACCCTTTCCTAATCCGTACTTCTCTAATACTTTAAATAAAAAATCCCATTCTAACCTGTCAAACGCCTTTTCCGCATCTAAAGCAACTGCTACGCTCCGTTCCTTTCTTTTCTGTGCTAAATGTAAAATACTTATAAATCTTGCTACATTATCAGATATTTTCCTTTTTTTGACAAATCCAGTTTGGTCCTCTTTAACCAACTTCGGTAAATATTCTGCCAATCTCCTTGCTAAAAGTTTAGCCACTATTTTATAATCTGCATTCAACAATGATATTGGTCTATAAGAAGATGCATTTAATGGGTCTTTCCCTTTTTTTTAAATTACAGTTATAATTGCCAGTGAGAAGGAGTCTGGTAATGTAGAAGTTTTTTCCGCTTGATGTATCACTTCCATAAATAGTGGTAACAACAATTCTTTAAATTTTTTATAGAACTCAGGCGGGAAACCATCTTCCCCTGGAGATTTATTACTTGGTAAAGAATATAATACTTCCTCCACCTCTCTCAAAGTAAAGGAGGCATTTTGTCCCATCTGCTCCTCATTAGAAATTGTTGGTAATTGTATCTTGGATAAAAATTCATCTATCTTAATTTCATCCTTTTCAGATTCAGAATGGTACAGATTAGTGTAGAATTGCTTAAATACATCATTGATTTCTCTCGGTTTATAAGTAATAGTGTTCTGATCTGTTCTAATTGAATTTATTGTTCTTGATATTTGTTCTTCTTTCAATTGCCATGCCAATACCTTGTGCGCTCTTTCACCTAATTCATAATATCTTTGGTTAGTTCGTAATATTAGTTTTTCTGTTCTGTGAGTATGTAAAGTATTGTATTGAAATTTTTTATTTGCAAGTTGTGTTTTTTTTGTATCTGAAGAAGTTCTCTGTAATTCTTTTTCTAATACGGTGATTTCTTTTTCTAATCTTTCAGATTCCTTCATATAGTCTTTCTTTATCTTAGATGAGTAGCTTATAATTTGGCCTCTCAAATAGGCCTTCATTGCATCCCATACAATAAATTTATCATCCATTGAATTTAAATTTGTTTCCAAATATAATTCAATTTGTCCTCGAATAAAATCACAAAAGTCTTGCCTTTTCAATAGTAAAGAGTTGAGTCTCCATCTATACACTGACTGTTCTTTATCTGGCATCATAATTTTCATTAATAATGGTGAGTGATCCGATAACAATCTAGCCTTGTAATCTATTTGTATTATTCTACCGCTTAATTGAGCTGAAATCAAAAATAGATCTATTCTAGAGTATGTATCATGTCTATTGGAATAAAAAGAGTAATCTCTTTCCTTGGGATGGCTTTTCCTCCAAACATCTATTAAATTTAAACTTTCCATTAAATTCAAGGTTGTCTTCGCTGCTCTTGTCCTTGTCGTTATCCTTGATGATCTATCCATTACTGGATCTAAACAAAAATTGAAATCTCCCCCTATCAATATATTTTCATGTGCTTCCGCTAGATTTAGAAAAGTATCCTGCACAAACTTCTCATCATCTGTATTCGGTGCATATATATTCATTAAAGTCCACAATTCTGAGAAAATTTGACAATGTACAATTATAAATCTACCTACTGGGTCACTTACAATATTTTGTATCTTAATTGGTAGCGTTTTCTTAAATAGGATCGCAACCCCTCTTGCTTTTGAATTAAAAGAAGATGCTACCATACTTCCTACCCAATCTCTCTTTAACTTTTGATGTTCTTTTTCCGTTAGATGTGTTTCTTGTAAGAAAGCTATATCTACTTCCAATTTTTTCATTTGTGTTAAAATTCTCTTCCTTTTTATCGGTCCATTTAACCCATTAACATTAAAACTCAAAAAGTTAAGTAATTTAACCATTATTCTTAACAAAATACACCCCCCCCCCAACATCCAGGTCAAAAGAAGAAAAAGAAAAAGAAAAAGAAAAAGAAAAAGGAATAGTTAAAGAAACCCAAACTAACCCCCTACTAATGCTGTTTATAAAAAAGAAAACAGCATTACCTCCCTCCATTTTACGGGTCATGACACACGCCATGAATACACACATGAATCCCGCAGTCATCAATTAGTGGTTCTCCACCCCCCCCCCCCCGAACTAGCATAACCTTTTCTCGCAATCATTTTTCATTAACTCTTTACGTTTCATATCTTTTATCTTCTCTCCGTTCATATCCATTTCAGTCCATGTCTCCTTGTCAATCTTCTTGTATCTGTTGAGCCTTTGGAAGTTTAAAAGCAAATTCCTCAGCTTCCTTGTGATCAGTAAAAAATTTGTTTCCTTCTTTTTCCATAAAAATTTTCAATGTTGCAGGGTATCGCAGGTAAAATCGATAACCTTTTTGCCACAGGGCTTTTTTCGCAGGGTTAAATTCCTTCCTTCTATTTAGAAGCTCATAACTTATATCCGGATAGAAAAAAAGATTATTCTCTCCACTTTTCAGAGGAGTAGAATTCTTTTTGCGTTGTACAGCCGCCTTCAAAATTCTTTCTTTATCCTGATATCTCAATAATTTTATGAGAATTGATCTCGGATACTGACCCTGTTTTGGAATTGGTCTTAATGCCCTATGTGCCCTTTCAATTTCAATTCCAATTTCACCTTTTTCCATTTCCAAAATATTCGGAATCCAGTTTTGAAAGAATCCTATTGGGTCTTCTCCCTCTTCGCCTTCTTCAAGACCAACAATCTTTATATTGTTTCGTCTACTAGTATTCTCCAACAAGTCCAGTTTCTCAAATATCTGTTTCCTTTCTGTTATCCATGCATTTACGTTGTCTTCGATCTTATTCACTCTTTCAGTAGTATCTACAGTCTTAACTTCCAGTTTTTAAACTTTTTTATCCACTTTATCCATTCTTTTTAAACATTTGTTAATAGCAATGGTAATATTTTTTAATTGTTCACATACATCTTTTAAGATCTCTTCTATACTTCCCTTATATTTTTTACTTTCAATTCTACCTTTAGGTCTATCTGGAAGGGAAGGTTCACCTTCTGATAAATCTTCTTGATCGTCTGTATGTTCTTGGTCCTGGTCCTGGTCGGTGTCACTATCTGTGGCAGAGGCCTCCTGGGATTGTAGTTCCATTAACTTGCCTTGTGACATTTCGCGCATGCGCGGTTCCCCTTGTTCGCGCATGCGCGGTTCCCCGTATTCACGCGAGGCATGCTTCTTCCTCCCGGGTGCCGCCGCTCCTGCTTGCCTTTCTTCGGGACCAGTCCTCTCAGCTTGAGCCCGAGGATTCTCCAACTCAACAGGGCCTCCTTCTCTCTTCTCACCCGATCTCTTTAACCCGGTGGGTTTCTTCAGTTTATGCTTAGGAGACATGTCTAAATCTTCCCCCAGTCTTTATAGAGAATTATCGACTTTCTAAGAAACTTTGATCAATTTTAATCGGTACTTTTCTAAGTTTAGTTCGGAGGAGCTGGAAGACCACGACCTGTGCCTACGTCATCACGTGCCGTCCCCCCGGCTCCATCCTACCTGACCGACCTCCTCCACAGGCACACTCCCACCTGCACCCTCCGCTCTGCCGCTGCCAATCTCCTATCCCCCCACATCCGGACCAAACTCAGATCCTGGGGGGACAGGGCTTTCTCCATCGCTGTTCCCACCCTATGGAACTCACTACCCCAAACCGTTAGAGACTCCTCCACACTCACCACATTCAAAACATCACTGAAGTCTCACCTGTTCAGTACTGCCTTCAACCACTGAAGGTCACCTCACCTTCTGTCTCCTTTCTCTGTTAGTTTACTTATTTACTTATTTATCTATTTATGCATTTCCCTATGTTCTCTAAATCCCTGTAAAGCGTCTTTGAGTATATGAAAAGCGCTATATAAATGTAATGCATTATTATTATTATTATTATTATTATTATTATTATATCTTCTCTCGCCCCTTAGCCCCTTATCTCAATAATATTGGGTACCGTCCCATGAAATTCTGGTGGATACACGGCATCCTGGTAGACAGCGTTTCCGTTCGGTAATGTTATGCTCTTTGTTTCTGATATCCTGGTGCTATGAAGGGACTCCTTGACCGAAACTAGTCCTCCCCGTTTCCGTACCTCCCTTTCCGTGTGTCAATAGATCCTCATTATTTAAATCGTTGTGCAATTCTCATTCTTTTTTCAGCGACATGATAAACATTGTTTGGTGTTGACACCAAATCAAATAACGTATGAGAAACTAGCGATATGTTCTTCAACGTGTTCAACAAAATTGGAGATTAGTTTATAAAGAAACTTAATTAAAATGGAGGGTAAATATTCCTGTCCATATTTTCCATGCCTTGCGCTTCACATTACAATTTCTCAACGTGGAGAGATATCCGTCCAAAATAGATTAAAATCAGCTATTCCCCTGACCAATAAATCATGGTTCATTAACTCAGAAGTACGACTCAGTGCCACCAGGATGGTTTTCACTGTCGATCCGCGGATCAATCCGTGTCTACCAAGCATAGCCATCAATCACGAAGACGTTGGTTAAATATGTAACGGCATCAGGAGGCCGCTACGTCCAGGTGGTAATGCACGTGTCCGCCTGAAAACGGCCGTGGTGCTGTCAGCGGTCCAGGTTGAAATTGAGAGCCCCGGTGGGAAGGCATTTGCGCTCCTACCACAGGGTTTAAAGCTGGAATTGATAGGAATCTTAGATTTTGTGCTGCAAACATTGCCAGTCACGGGAAACTCACCTCCCGAATCTGCAACGACGCCGAGCAGACGATAGTCCATGGAATGAAAGGTAAAAGAGGATGAGGCACTGCATTTTCATGTAGCCCATTTGGTACAAGAAAGAGAGTTTGTAGAGTGCCTTCGAGATGGATTCTTAGAACAGCTTGTACTGGAGCCTACCAGGGAGAAGGCAATTCTGGATTTAGTGTTGTGTAATGATCCTGATCTGATAAGGGGACTAGAGGTAAAAGAGCCATTAGGAGGCAGTGATCACAACATGATAAGTTTTACTCTGCAAATGGAAAGGCAGAAGGGAAAATCGGAAGTGTCGGTATTACAGTATAGCAAAGGGGATTACGGAGGCATGAGGCAGGAGCTGGCCAAAATTTACTGGAAGGAGGCCCTAGCAGGGAAGACGGTAGAACAGCAATGGCAGGTATTCCTGGGAATAATGCAGAGGTTGCAGGATCAATTTATTCCAAAGAGGCGGAAAGACTCTAAGGGGAGTAAGAGACACCTGTGGCTGACAAGGGAAGTCAGGGACAGCATAAAAATTAAGGAGAGGAAGTATAACATGGCAAAGAAGAGTGGGAAGACAGAGGATTGGGACTCTTTTAAAGAGCAACAAAAGTTAACTAAAAAGGCAATACGGGGAGAAAAGATGAGGTACGAGGGTAAACTAGCCAATAATATAAAGGAGGATAGCAAAAGTTTTTTTAGGTACGTGAAGAGGAAAAAAATAGTCAAGGCAAATGTGGGTCCCTTGAAGACAGAAACAGGGGAATTTATTATGGGGAACAAAGAAATGGCAGACGAGTTAAACCGTTACTTTGGATCTGTCTTCACTGAGGAAGATACACACAAATGTTCTAGGGGTCGGAGAACCTAGGGTGATGGAGGAACTGAAGGAAATCCACATTAGGCAGGAAATGGTTTTGGGTAGACTGATGGGACTGAAGGCTGATAAATCCCCAGGGCCTGATGGTCTGCATTCCAGGGTACTTAAGGAGGTGGCTCTAGAAATAGTGGAAGCATTGGAGATCATTTTTCAATGTTCTATAGATTCAGGATCAGTTCCGGTGGATTGGAGGATAGCAAATGTTACCCCACTTTTTAAGAAAGGAGGGAGAGAGAAAACGGGTAATTATAGACCAGTTAGTCTGACATCAGTGGTGGGGAAGATGCTGGAGTCAATTATAAAAGACGAAATTGCTGAGCATTTGGATAGCAGTAACGGGATCATTCCGAGTCAGCATGGATTTACGAAGGGGAAATCATGCCTGACAAATCTACTGGAATTTTTTGAGGATGTAACTAGGAAAATTGACAAGGGAGAGTCAGTGGATGTGGTGTACCTCGACTTTCAGAAAGCCTTCGACAAGGTCCCACACAGGAGATTAGTGGGCGAAATTAGGGCACATGGTATTGGGGGTAGGGTACTGACATGGATAGAAAATTGGTTGACAGACAGAAAGCAAAGAGTGGGGATAAATGGGTCCCTTTCGGAATGGGAGGCAGTGACCAGTGGGGTACCGCAAGGTTCGGTGCTGGGATCCCAGCTATTTACGATATACATTACTGACTTAGACGAAGGGATTAAAAGTACCATTAGCAAATTTGCAGATGATACTAAGCTGGGGGGTAGTGTGAATTGTGAGGAAGATGCAATAAGGCTGCAGGGTGACTTGGACAGGTTGTGTGAGTGGGCGGATACATGGCAGATGCAGTTTAATGTAGATAAGTGTGAGGTTATTCACTTTGGAAGTAAGAATAGAAAGGCAGATTATTATCTGAATGGTGTCAAGTTAGGAGGAGGGGGAGTTCAACGAGATCTGGGTGTCCTAGTGCATCAGTCAATGAAAGGAAGCATGCAGGTACAGCAGGCAGTGAAGAATGCCAATGGAATGTTGGCCTTCGTAACAAGAGGAGTTGAGTATAGGAGCAAAGAGGTCCTTCTACAGTTGTACCGGGCCCTGGTGAGACCGCACCTGGAGTACTGTGTGCAGTTTTGGTCTCCAAATTTGAGGAAGGATATTCTTGCTATGGAGGGCGTGCAGCGTAGGTTCACTAGGTTAATTCCCGGAATGGCGGGACTGTCGTATGTTGAAAGGCTGGAGCGATTGGGCTTGTATACACTGGAATTTAGAAGGATGAGGGGGGATCTTATTGAAACATATAAGATAATTAGGGGATTGGACACATTAGAGGCAGGAAACATGTTCCCAATGTTGGGGGAGTCCAGAACAAGGGGCCACAGTTTAAGAATAAGGGGTAGGCCATTTAGAACGGAGATGAGGAAGAACTTTTTCAGTCAGAGAGTGGTGAAGGTGTGGAATTCTCTGCCTCAGAAGGCAGTGGAGGCCAGTTCGTTGGATACTTTCAAGAGAGAGCTGGATAGAGCTCTTAAGGATAGCGGAGTGAGGGGGTATGGGGAGAAGGCAGGAACGGGGTACTGATTGAGAGTGATCAGCCATGATCGCATTGAATGGCGGTGCTGGCTCGAAGGGCTGAATGGCCTACTCCTGCACCTATTGTCTATTGTCTATTGTCTATTGACGCAACCCTTCTCTGTTCAAGCAGGCAGTTTAAGAATAAGGGGTAGGCCATTTAGAACGGAGATGAGGAAACGCTTTTTCAGTCAGAGAGTTGTGAATCTGTGGAATTCTCTGCCTCAGAAGGCAGTGGAGGCCAATTCTCTGAATGCATTCAAGAGAGAGCTGGATAGAGCCCTTAAGGATAGCGGAGTCAGGGGGTATGGGGAGAAGGCAGGAACGGGGTACTGATTGAGAATGATCAGCCATGATCACATTGAATGGCGGTGCTGGCTCGAAGGGCCAAATGGCCTACTCCTGCACCTATTGTCTATTGTCTATTGCCTATTATTGCTGTAGCGGAAAGGGATGTTTATTGCTGCTGTAGTGGCATAACTAAAGTGGGAATTATAGCTAGGACATACGAAAAACTTAAAACTTCATCAGCACGATGACTCATTCCAGTGCAGGCACGACCCTCGCACAATAGGTTACATTGATAATGATAAGTATTCAAACTTTTTTTAAAAAGAGTAGTGCTGAATGAACATCAATAATTTGCTGAAAACCGAAAATATTTTCAGATACATTTCAGTCGTTTTTAATCTCGACAGTCGAGCACGTCAAGATATATCGAGACAACCAGCTATGATTGACGTACCTGGTATTTCAATTGCTGCAAGAATAGGATAGTAAATACTTTCCGTCCGCAGGATTGCAGTTTTCATAATCGGTGTGGGAACCTGTCCGCTTAGTTCTGCAGCCACATGGATCTTCTGCTTTTAACTTAACATGTAAACTTTATATTTTTGAGATACCTCAAGGGACCAATCAGCAAGGACGATAGTTGGACCTATTTAGCTCCATTAATTGGACCGTAATTTCCATATACCTCTCATCACGGTTAAGTTGGTAAGCTGTAAACAGATATTTCATCATTTATATTCGTCAACAACTGACAAATGAGTCAGCCCCCATAAAAATGATATGATTTTAAGGCATTTTAGATGCATTCAATGTCATTCCTCTTGAACGCGCGGTGCCTTTGTTTGTTGCACCAAGTTTTCATTCTGCATTAAAAAAAAAATCTGTCATGATTCAATAAGAAACAACATCTGCAGGTTGAAGATATAACAATAACATAATATTTGAAGACTGTGCTGCAGTCAGAAAATTTGACAGATATACAGCACAAATGAATACATCAAATAACAGATAGTGAACGAATGTAGTGGGAATCACATGAACCGTCAACAAAAAAACATTTTATATTGTTTTAGTAAATATGTAGGGGGTGAATTATTTTTAAGTGGAACTTGGCAAAAGTCGGATGTAACTTCGAGTTGAGAAAGTTTTAACCTGCATGAGTTCCGTCTGCTGCATTCGTTGTTCGACATATGACCCCATCTGCATTTTCTGAAACAATACGTAGAGGATGTTCCCTTATTGCAGGGTACACCCGCTCTGTTCGCAATGCCAATTCGAGCTCCCTTTCCGTGTAATTTTAACTTTCGTTCCACCCCCCTTACTAACCTGCCCGACCTCCAGTGTTGTGCATCGTCCGGCGTAAATTGGAAGAGGAATATCTCATATTCAACCCAACAGTATGATCACTGAATTTGCTATTTTGATGTAATCAACATTCCCGGTTAGACTGACGTCACACACTTGCCCGTCCCTCTTATATTCTTCTCCCAGCCACCTAATCTCCACACCGATTCACAGCTCCACACCTCCCCAATTGACTTTACAATCGCCGACTAGCCACTGCTTGACCATTTTCCACCTGCTTCCATTTCTCGGGATTTAATGTGCGCCTATCAACGACCACCTTCACCACCACGCCTGGTTCAATCTACCCCATAAGGCTTTCCCCATCTAGTTCCAGGTATCACTGACCTAAATCTTGAATATTTAAACGAAGATTCCCGAACACAGCGACAACGGAGGTAACAGATGCCGGAGATAGAGGCATGAAATCACTCAATGGATGAAGCAGAATTTGTGCAGGCAAAAGGGATAGCAAATATTATTTTTTATTATATTTCATATTTCAGATACAGCGCGGAAACAGGCCTTTTCGGCCCACCAAGTCCGCACCGCCCAGCTATCCCCGCACACATTAACACTATCCTACACACACTAGGGACAATTTTTTACATTTACCCAGTCAATTAACCTACATACCTGTACGTCTTTGGAGTGTGGGAGGAAACCGAAGATCTCGGAGAAAACCCACGCAGGTCACGGGGAGAACGTACAAACTCCTTACAGTACAGCACCCGTAGTCAGGATCGAACCTGAGTCTCCGCCGCTGCATTCGCTGTAAGGCAGCAACTCTACCGCTGCGCCAATGCTTCAGGTCTGGACCTTGCATTCCGATGTAAAGTTGGAAGGAATGTTAAGGCAATCTCCGTGTTATATTGCAGCTTTGATTCTGATTGCTGATGACATTTGGTCAGACCATTGCTAAGGAGCTGTAAAGCACGGAAACAGAACCAATCGACCCACTATGTCCATACCGAGAAAGTTGGCATACTGGGCCGGTCCCTTTCGCCTGCATCTCCCCTATATCCCTCCAAATCATTTCTATTCATATATCTATCCAAAATGTTTGTTTTAATTCGTAAATGTATTCTTTTATTTTGTTTCCCTCTGGTGGCTCTTTCCAGATACAGCCAACGCTCAGCGTGAAATCTTTCTCGCTGATGTCCATTTTAAATCTCACCCCTCTCATCTCAGACATATGCCTTCTATGTTTGGAATCCTCTTTTGGGAAAAAGGATATCAGCGTTTACACTATCCATACCCTCCTGATCTTGTCCACGACATTAAGGCGAGCTCGAAGATTCCTGCCCTCCACCGGGAAAAATCCTTGCGTATCCAACCTCTCTCTACAAATCCCAGGTAACATCATAGTAAATCTATTTAGCGCCATATCCAACTCAATGACATCCTTCCTGTAGCTGGGCGATCGGAACTGCACACGTTACCCGGTTTCATCGAGCCATAGAGTGCTACATCGTGGAAGCAGGTCATTCGGGGTAACTTCCCGAGACCGCTAACATGTCCAAGCTACATTCGTCCCACCTACTGTCGTTTGGCCCATATGCCTCCAAACCTGTCCTATCCATATACCTGTCGATCAGTTTTGTAAACGTTGGGGTAGCCCCTGCCTCAACTACCTTCTCGTGCGGGCTGTTCCATACCGCCACCACCATTAGTGTGAAATGTTTACCATTCAGATTCCGATTAAACCCATATCCTCTGGTCCTCGATTCACCTCCGCTGCGCAAGTTACAGTGCATCTACCCGTTCTATTCTTCTCATTATTTTAGACGCCTCTATCGAATCCGTCCTCATTCTCGTGCGGTCCAAAGAATAGGGTCCCAGCGTACTCGACCTTTCCATATAGCTCATACCCTCTAGTCCTGCAAATTCATCGTAAATCTTCTCTGTACCCTTTGCAGCTTCAGTGTCATCTTGCCAACGACTTATATATTTGCCTTATAATGTGCCAACTTCTTTACTTAATATCCTTCCCACTAAAGATAAGCGTGCCAGGGATGTTCTTCAGCAACCTTTTACCTGACTTACCACATCCCTATGTTCTCTAACACGCCATAGGGCTCGACCATTTACTGTGTAAATCCCAGCTCTGGTTTGAAATAACAAAGCGCAACTTCTTGCATTTGGCAGTTAAACTCCTTCCGATATTCATCGTCCCAGGTTCCCAGTTTATCTTGGTCCCCTGTAAAGTTAGGTACCTGCGCATGCTGATACTGTCTTCTGTGATGCCAATTTTGGAGTCATTCAAATAATTGTCAAGAAAATCTTTCATGTATATATGATACAATAGTGAGCTTAATACTGACCCTTGTAGCACAGCACTGTCACATAACTTGAATTAAAACGAAAATAACTTATCTTTCTAACTTTTGTTTTCAACGATGCAAAACTCATCGACCTGGAACGACAAAAGTGTTTCTCTCTCGAGAAATGTTGCATGTATGTTTGGTTAATTTTATTTTATTTAATTACTCGAAAACGGTGTTTACATTGACAAATGGAAAAGTACTCACGTTGTCGTCATAGGTATTGAGATCACTACAGTTAATTTCTGTACAATTGTCCGTTCGAACAATTTTTATTCAGGTCAATGGAGCCGTAACTCATTATATATAACTTTGGTCAGATATTTCTTGGATTTGAAACAAAAGAGTAGATTCCTTGCTATGCGGAGGCTGAGTGCGGCTTCATAATCGCGCATTGTGATTTGTGTGTGCGTGTGTGTGTGTGTGTGTGTGTGTGTGTGTGTGTGTGTGTGTGTGTGTGTGTGTGTGTGTGTGTGTGTGTGTGTGTGTGTGTGTGTGTGTGTGTGTGTGTGTGTGTGTGTGTGTGTGTGTGTGTGTGTGTGTGTGTGTGTGTGTGTGTGTGTGTGTGTGTGTGTGTGTGTGTGTGTGTGTGTGTGTGTGTGTGTGTGTGCATGTCGGATACACAATACATACGTATTTAACGCAGGGATGGAATCCATATAATTTATTTAAATATATTGGCGAAAGCACAAAGAGGACGTTTCATCATATTTTTCAATTCTTCTCTGAAGGTTCTTTGCGAGGCACCATAAATGAATGCGTTTGTGCAAGTACTCAAAAATCTTAGTTTGTAGCCAATGTTTTCTGCAATGCGGAATGCGCCATTGTCCCCGGACTTCAGTAACTGATTATCTGTAAAATACAGAGAGATGAAACAGGCAAAACTGACCGCCCATAACAGAATGAAACTGCCAGATATTGCCAGCAGTAAAATAATTGATTTCCTTCGGTTTTCAATCTCTTGATCACTCTGCTTCTTGTCGCTCTGTCTCCCTCTGATTTTTTTTCTGACACTGTTTGCGAGTATAATATGCCTGATCGTCATACCGTTGAACACAACAATCAACATAAATGGTAGAAATGGGGTTAAGATGGTTTCCAACCACAAGAACGCAGCCCAAATAGGTAAAACGTAGAAGCTTAATTTCACATGGCAGAACCACGGCACGTTGCCAACTTTTTCTATGGGTTCAAACAGAAAGTAGACTGGAATATTTTCCAGTACGCATATTAAAGATAACACTGTTATAACCCTCATTGCGTTTGCTTCAGTGCAATATTTTGTGCGTAAAGTCTGGTAACAAATCGCAACACATCTATCAAAGGTAAAGGCCACAGTTATCCAGACAGAACAATCAATGGAAACACAAATCAGAGTGAATATAAGGCTACAAATGGGAGTGTAATTGAGAAAAGAATGTGGGAAATATGCGTCCCTAGTCTGATCAAGTATTCCGCTGATAATTAAGTACATTAGATTAGCTGCAGCCATCCATACTAGATATCGGGTGATGCAACGAGAGAGACCGCACTTTCCAGAGGATAAGATGGAGATTGTCACCACATTAGCTACAAACAGAAAGAAAATGCATTACAACGTATGCTACTTTACAGGAATAGTCGGTAAATAATTGTTCTATCACAATAGGCATTTTTTCATTCTTCGTTCAACTCTGTCTCCAAATCTATCCCATGCATTTAAGAATTTTGACTAATAAAAGATTTTAAACGCGCCCCTTAATGCAATGAATGTTTTCCCGGCTTCCGGATTTCTTAGAACGAACAGATCCTGGGCATGCAATGACTACTCATCTGGAAACATTTGCCGTGTCTGGAAATATCTAATGAACTTTGTGCATAAGTATTCTGGCAAGTACATCCTTAATATGTAGGGTGACCAAATCTGTAGACACACAAAACAAATGAATTCCGGTGAGGCTTAATTTCTCCTAGATGTATTTCCTCTCATAATAAAGGCCAATATTTTATTTGATTTGTCTTAGGATTGGTTTGTCTTTGGTCGCTCAAAAGTATGTACACAAAGGAATCTTTAAACATCAACACTTCTTATTTCCTCCTATTGAAAACAAGCTACTTTATTCTCTTTTGCGCCACAGATTGTTTCTGCGCATTTTTCGATTTGTTTTCCATCTAGCGTCATCAATTCACGAACTTAGCCTGTCGCTTCTCTTTTACGTCACCAGCTTTCCTTGGACGGGGGTCGCATTATATCTGAAGAGTTAGGTACAACGTGCCTTGCTCACTGAGCTCAACACGATCAAAAGCCCATCCCGAATCAGTGTAAATTATTAATGTATAATTCGTCTTGGCTCCAATGGGCGAGATTAGAAACAAGTCTCAAGATTAATTCAAATTTGCACGATATGCATCTGTGAGCGTATTGGTCTGCAAATATGTACAACTATGAAACGGCCAAATCGTTTCCCACCTTTCACCATGACGTGTGCCGACCTAGACAGTGATCAAACTCTCTTGTTCTCACGAAGTGATCAATTAATCGGTTGGCAATCACGAATGGTAGCAAGGCGCTCATCTGTTTCGGATACATAAAGTCATAAGGAATACGAGTGGAATTAGGCCATTCGGTCTTTCAAGTCTACTCCGCCATTTAGTCATGATTGGTCTATCTCTCCCTCGAAACCCCATTTTCCTGACGTCTCCCCGTCACCTCTGATACCTGTACTAAGCAAGAACATATCTATCTCTGCCTTAAAAATATCCACTGACGGCCTCCATAGCTTTCTGTGGCAAAGAATTCCACATATAAACCACACTCAGACTAAATATGTACAATGTATAGAAATGAATGCAACAAAACCGCTTTGAATTTTTTGCGTTCACGAGGTGACGCAAGGCTTGCTTGTCCGCAGGATTATAACAAACGAATTATGGGCTACACCGCGGTTTACAATCACCCATCAAGCTGCTTCGGAATCGGCGAAGCCACACGGACACGCCGTCGGCGGTCAAAGGATTCTCAGCGCCATGGAACCTGTCCAGTCTTCCAACTATAGGATAGATAATTACACTTGTTGACGTTAGAAAAAGAGTATGTACATCGTCTTGGAACGACCATTCTTCTACTCTGAGGACAAAATTATGTTTAATTATTTTCGCCTTCAGTTATCCATCTCAAAGAATAAAAGAATTTATAAACCCAAATACAATTATACCCATAACACAAATGTAAAGTGGCTTACCGGGAACGCCGATTGTTACAAGAAAAAGATTGTAAATGTTTTCTATTAGTAACTTTGAATCGAATACCATTATCAACTAGAATGTACCTTTCCGTTGGTATGGACCAGACATGTAGATCTCCTGCCTTCACATTTCCCCGTTATTTATACATCAGAGAAAACTCTTGGGTTTAACGAGCACGGCAGTACGATTGGATCGATTTATCCACGTGAGCCCTCTGAGTAGGGAGCGGTTTCCCAGCTGCCAGTGGTAACGCCTATTTTGATACAACGTGCCCCGAATAATTTAGTATGGATTTCTCGGCAAATGTAATTGTTTTTCGCGCTTCAAATATTAATGTCGCATTCCTTTGAAAAAAATGTAGAGGAGAAGTGCACTTGTTTATGATTCGTATGCTCTTTCGTCAAACCGAACAATGCTTTGAAAACGCATTCAGATACTGAGAAATGCAACACAATTTCATAATACCGTCTAGTTGCGGTTACACCTCCAATGTTTAAATCCAATTTGGGGGCGGTCGTGCATCAAAACAACTTGAATTGGTACGTGCTAGCTGCAGGTCAATAGGACTATTATAGATAGTCACCGTGGGCGGTGTGGAGGAGACTGTTTTATTTCTGTATTGAATAACTCCCACCATTTATGATTCTATATTCTGATTTGCAATTACTATGGCAAAGATCGATCAGGTAATTTAGAATGCAACTAATCTGAGTAAATTCAAATCAACACATGTTGGGGACATAGGGGATTGCTGCAAAGCTCTATGAGGATCTGTGACTTGAATAATCTAGAAAGAAAAACAAGAGGCCGTTTGATTATTTTCTTCATTTCTTCTCTGAAATTGGTTTGAGAAGTACCATAAATGGATGTGTTTGTGCAAATCCTTAAAACTTTAACCGAAATATAGTTTCTCTCGCAATGGCGAATGCGTCCATGTAATCAGATTTCATCACTTCATGATCGGTGACACATAGAGAAATGAAACAGGCAAAATTGATCATCCATAACAGAAGGAAATTGCCAAACACTGCGAATAATAAAATGATTGATTTATTTCAGTTATCAATTTCTTGATCCGTCTGGCATTTCTCACTTTCCTTTCCAGGATGTTGCTTCTGACTCTATTTGGCCGTAAGATGTGAATTATTGTTAAGGCGGTGAACAGTATGATCAACACTAGTTTCAGAAATGGTGCTAAGCTGGTTTCCAACCACAAGAACGCTGCCCAGATAACTAAAACTAATGTGAGGTTTCTTAGTTTGGTTGGGTAAAATAAGTGGCTTTGCTTTGTTGTTTGCTATAGACAGAGAGACGAAACCTACAGCCACATAGTTCCCAGAACGCGGTGTCACTGGTCGATAGGGTGGTAAAGGCATGTTGGGGACGTAGGGGTTAATTCCCGGAATGGTGGGGCTGTCGTATGTTGAAAGACTGGAGCGACGAGGCTTGTATACGCTGGAATTTAGAAGGATGCGAGGGGATCTTATTGAAACATATAAGATTGTTAAGGGATTGAACACATTAGAGGCAGGAAACATGTTCCCAATGATGGGAGAATCCAGAGTCCAAGGGCCACAGTTTAAGAATAAGGGGTAGGCAATTTAGAACGGAGATGAGTAAAACCTTTTCAGTCAGAGTTGTAAATCTGTGGAAATCTCTGCCTCAGAAGGCAGTGGAGGCCAATTCTCTGGATGCTTTCAAGAGAGAGCTTGATAGAGCTCTTAAAGATAGCGGAGTCAGGTGGTATGGGGTGAAGGCAGGAACTGGGTACTGATTATGAATGATCACCCATGATCATGGGAATAATGCAGAAGTTGCAGGATCGATTTATCCCAAACAGGAGGAAAGGTTCTAAGGGGAGTAAGAGGCACCTGTGGCTGACAAGGGAAGTCAGGGGCAGCATAAAAATAAAAGGGAAGAAGTATAACATAGCAAAGAAGAGTGGGAAGCCAGAGGATTGGGACTCTTTTAAAGAGCAACAGAAGATAACTAAAATGGCAATACGGGGAGAAAAGATGAGGTACGAGGGTAAACTAGCCAATAATATAAAGGAGGATAGTAAAAGCTTTTTTAGGTATGTGAAGAGGAAAAAATAATTAAGGCAAATGTGGGTCCCTTGAAGAGAGAAGCAGGGGAATTTATTATGGGGAACAAGGAAATGGCAGACAAGTTGAACCGGTACTTTGGATCTGTCTTCACTAAAGAGGATACAAACAATCTTCCAGATGTTCTAGTGGCCAGAGATCCTATGGTGACAGAAAAACTGGAGGAAATCCACATTAGGCAGGAAAAAGTTATGGGTAGACTGATGGGACTCAAGGCTGATAAATCCCCAGGGCCTAATGGTCTGCATCCCAGGGTGCTTAAGGAGGTGGCTCTAGAAATTGTGGACGCATTAGTGATTATTTTCCAATGTTCTATAGATTCCGGGTCAGTTCCTGTGGATCGGAGGGTAGCTAATGTTATCCCACTTTTCAAGAAAGGAGGGAGAGAGAAAACGGGAAATTATAGACCAGTTAGTCTGACATCAGTGGTGGGGAAGATGCTGGAGTCAATTATAAAAGACGAAATTGCGGAGCATTTGGATCGCAGTAACAGGATCGTTCCGAGTCGGCATGGATTTACGAAGGGGAAATCGTGCTTGACCAATCTACTGGAATTTTTTGAGGATGTAACTAGGAAAATTGACAGGGGAGAGCCGGTGGATGTGGTGTACCTCGACTTTCAGAAAGCCTTCGACAAGGTCCCACATAGGACATTGGTGGGCAAAATTAGAACACATGGTATTGGAGGTAGGGTACTGACATGGATAGAAAGTTGGTTGACAGACAGAAAGTAAAGAGTGGGGATAAATGGGTCCCTTTCAGAATGGCAGGCAGTGACTAGTGGTGTACCGCAAGGCTCGGTGTTGGGGCCGCAGCTATTTACAATATACATCAATGACTTGGATGAAGGGATTAAAAGTACCATTAGCAAATTTGCCGATGATACAAAGCTAGGATGCAGTGTGAACTGTGAGGAAGATGCTATGAGGTTGCAGGGTGACTTGGACAGGTTGTGTGAGTGGGCGGATGCATGGCAGATGCAGTTTAATGTAGAAATGTTTGAGATTATCCACTTTGGTGGTAAGAATAGGAAGGCAGATTATTATCTGAATGGTGTCAAGTTAGGAAAAGGGGACGTACAACGTCATCTGGGTGTCTTAGTGCATCAGTCACTGAAAGGAAGCATGCAAGTACAGCAGGCAGTGAAGAAAGCCAATGGAATGTTGGCCTTCATAACAAGAGGAGTTGAGTATAGGAGCAAAGAGGTCTTTGTGCAGTTGTACAGGCCCTAGAGTACTGGAGTACTGTGGAGTACTGTGTGCAGTTTTGGTCTCCAAATTTGAGGAAGGATATTCTTGCTATTGAGGGCGTGCAGCGCAGCTTTACTATGTTAATTCCCGGAATGGCGGGACTGTCATATGTTGAAAGACTGGAGCGACTAGGTTTGTATACACTGGAATTTAGAAGGATGAGAGGAGATCTTATCGAAACGTATAAGATTATTAAGGGGTTGGACACGTTAGAGGCAGGAAACATATTCCCAATGTTGGGGGAGTCCAGAACCAGGGGCCACAGTTTAAGAATAAGGGGTAGGCCATTTAGACCAGTGATGAGGAAAAACTTTTTTAGTCAGAGAGTTGTGAATCTGTGGAATTCTCTGCCTCAGAAGGCAGTGGAGGCCAATTCTCTGAATACATTCAACAGAGAGCTAGATGGAGCTCTTAAGGATAGCGGAGTCAGGGGGTATGGGGAGAAAGCAGGAACGGGGTACGGATTGAGAATGATCAGCCATGATCACATTGAATGGTGGTGCTGGCTCGAAGGGCCGAATGGCCAACTCCTGCACCTATTGTCTATTGTCTATTGTCTATCACATTGAACGGCGGTTAAAAGGGCCGAATTACCTACTCCTGTACATATTGTCTATTGTCTATTGTCTATTGTCTATTGTCTACTGTGTACTGTCTACTGTCTACTGTCTACTGCCTATTTTCTATTGTCTACTGTCTATTGTCTAAAGGCACAAGAGAGAACAGGTGGTGAAATCTTCAGCAACACTCATATTGTTGGAGGAATCCCGCGGCTAAGCAACATTTATGGATGGAATGCACAAACGGGACACGACATTGCTGCACGTTGAATGAAATTGGATGGAGACAATGCAGGAAATGAGGGGCTTGGTAAAAACAAACCCAGGCCAATAATGAGACGATATATTATAGTTGATGGGCGTTGGATGATAGAAGATGAGTGGTGTAAATAACAAATAATAGAGGTGAAAAGGAGACGAAGGAGCCAGATAATGGGAATTGAGGAGTGAAATGGAAAGCCGGGCAGAAATGTTTACATGGAAGGGATAGGGGAAAAGAGGAGACATAAAAGTAAAATGGGATCTCTTGGATGGGACAGGCGTGTACGAAAGGGAGGATAACAGGACGATGACTGGGAGCGTAGATAAACGGCGAAATGGTTGCGTACATGGGGGAGGAGGTGACAAGAGAAAGGGGGAGGTTGGGCGTTTTACTTCAAATTGTAGACCTCACTGTTCAAACTTTTTGGTTGCAAACTACCCAAGAGAAATATGTGGTGCTGTTCCACCAGTTCGCGTGCAGCTTCGCTCTGGCAAGGATAGGGGAGTTAACGTTAAATAGGGGAGCACGCGAGATGTCCAGCTGGCCGTGGCAGGCAGTGCGCGGGTGATCGGACAAGAGTCACCTCGTCTACGTTTGCTCGCATGGATACATGGGAGGCGACGTAGGGTGAAGTGAAGGCTACCGATGTTCCTGCACGAATGCCAATGAACGGTGAAGGAATAGGCGTCAGATCTTCGGCGCCTACCGGGGAATGTATATAGGGCGGGGCATTCTGTTCGGGACGGGATGACGGAGCCAAGGGTTTGCAGAGGTCATTGTCTGTGGGGAAAGCCGAAAGTGGTGGGGACGGGAAGTTGGGTGGATCACTTTGAGGGTCGCGCAAATGTTGAAGAATGATATCTTTGGTGCGGAAGCTGGCGAGGTAAAGGGTAAGGAATAGAGAAACTCTATTCTCTATTCCGTCTAAAGGATGGGAAGCGAGAACAGAACAGCAGTAGAGAGTTGATGTGTGCTGGAGTCCATGCACGGCAGCAGAGGGAAAACAGGTTTACTGAATAAAAAGTGTATCTCAGATGTCGCCCTTGAAAAAAGCAGGGTCGTAGAAATTTTAGTGAACTTAACCTTGACACGTCTTTAGACAACCTATTCCTCGAGATGCAGACAGGGGATCAAGGAAATTTAGGCTGTTTGAGGCGATAGAAGGTAAACTGAACATCAGAACACGTTGCGATATGGCCGTGGTGGTAAAGTTAATGCTTTGTGCTGCGGACAGGACCGTTCGTCATTTGAGATGAGGATGTCAGAAAGGTTGGCGGAAACCCGATAGGGTTGGGTTCAGGATCAGATTTAGACAACGAGAAGAGCATTTAGGGGAGGTTCTCGTGGAGATAATGTTTGGCCCGGAGATGTATAAAGGAGTGCAGCTGTGGGGAGTAAAGGACGTGGTGTTGTTAGTATATGAGAAATGGCCGCAGGATTCAGAAGTGTCGCTATGAAGACCACGGATTTAGATGCAACTAAGGGAGAAATCGCATCAAGGAGTATCAAGTCAGGGAAGCTATTTGAGCCTGCCGTTTCGACGACCTGAGATTGAAGAGTCGGTCGATTCAAGAGAGGTTCGCGACCCCGACCTGTGGGCGGCCGGGAAAACAGTGAGGATCCACCCAACATTTTAATCCGTCCGTGTCCACCTTGCAAACTTCATTCCATAGCAACCACGTCACTGGAAAACAACCGTTCATTTACCCTGATAGCCCTGATTCTGCTGCATCCAAATACTTATTGACCACCTGAGATTTGCACCACCTTGTATTTTTGAAGTTCTGGACTGCGAGGTATTGATGGTCAACCACAGTGAACTCTGGAAGGATGTAGCAGGATGCACATGCGATCGCCTCCAAGATGGCCGCCAGGGCTAATGATCTTTTATCTGTCGTTTTGTGTAGAGGAGCATTTCCTCTCCTATATCCAT
>NC_135971.1:26995355-27124620 GCF_053455715.1 Rhinoraja longicauda
ATTAACACTATAAAAATGAACATATTGCCCAAGCTTCTTTATATGTTTCAGTGTATACCAGTTTTTTTAACTAAAACGTTCTTCATTTCTCTGGATAGAAAGCTCTCTTCCTTTATTTGGAATAAAAAGAATCCACGTATACGCAAAGCTATACTACAGAGACCTCATCGGCAGGGAGGGCTTGGACTGCCAAACTTTCAGTTCTACTATTGGGCAGCAAATATTAAAAGTATTTCTTATTGGATGGAAAGAAATGTATTAACCACTGTACCTGACTGGCTAATTCTAGAGAGAGACTCTTGTAAGAACACTTCATTAGCCGTCTTATTATGTTCAGGTCTGCCATATCCAGAGCCTATTACCAAATACACTTCTAATCCAGTTGTTATTAATTCTTTAAAAATATGGAAGCAATTCAGACAATGATATCTGTAAATTCTCAATACTCGCTCCTATTGTAACAAACCATGCATTTCTGCCACCTTCGACAGATGCTTCATTCAGTGCTTGGCTCAATCATGGGGTCTGTTCATTTAAAGACATGTTTATAAATGGTTTGTTTGCATCTTTTGCACAGATTGTTCAGAAATTCAATATCTCTAGGTCACACTTCTTTAGGTATATGCAAATTCGCAGTTTCATATCTTCTAATATCACTCAATTCCCTTCACAGCCCTCAGACACACTCCTAGACTCAATTAATAACATTACATCAATCAGAAAGGGAAAGATAGATGACATCTATTCTTTACTAATAAAAGAAAACATGACGTCTTAACTCCCTAAAAGAGCAGTGGGAAAGGGATCTGGGCATGACAATTTCAGACTTTATCTGGTCAAAGATGATTGGGGGTATATACACATCTTCGATATGCATGAAGCATACTGTTATGCAGTTTAAGATTTTCCACCGATTGCACTGGACCAAAGCTAAGCTAGCCCAATTTACACCCAATATAGACTCCACGTGTGACCGTTGCAGGCAGAACCAAGCCACTTTAATTCACATGTTTTGGGATTGTCCCAAGTTATCTAATTTTTGGCAATTAATATTTGATATGCTCTCCCAATACCAATGAATCTTTGGAACCATCAGCCCCCCTTGCTTTATTCGGTGCGGTAACACAAAATCTTGCATTAAATAATAATAAACAAAATCTTTTGTCTTTTGCCACGATGGTGGCCAGACGACAAATCTTGATCAGATGGAAAGATTGTAACCCTCCAACATTTGCACAGTGGATTAGGGATATGTTGTATTTTATTAAATTGGAGAAGATTAGGTATACTGTTAGGGAAATCAGCTGACAAGTTTACATTGATATGGCAACCTTTTCTTAGTTGTATTGATGCTTTAGGCTCTGATATGTGTGTATGTAATTAAGAGTGGAATTGAAATATTAGAATGGTCCCTGATATGTCTTAACATTCCGATTTTTCTGCTTCCCTCCTCTCTGGGATTTTAATTTTTTTAATTTTTTTTTTTTTTTTTTTAAATGTTTAGTATATTGAATGGTATTGCGGGTGGGGGGTGGTGGGTGCGGGGATACTTATCAGCATTAATGTGTTCATGCATTGAATTATCAAAGCTGTATTAATAAAAATCAGAAATAAACTTTGTTAAAAATATATATATATATATATTTGACAGTGTAATTCAGCCCATTGCGCTTTATGGTAGCGAAGTATGGGGTTCGCTCAGTCACCATAGCTATACTAAATGGGAAACACACACAAGAGGCCCTACATGCGGAATTTTGTCGGAACATCCTCCACCTCCAAAGAAAAACACCAACAAACGCATGTAGGGCAGAATTAGGTAGATACCCACTGATAATAAATATACAGAAACGAGCACTACATTTTTGGAATCACCTTAAATCTAATCCCCCAGACACCCTCCAGTTCAAAGCCCTCCAAACCCAAGAGGGGACTCAGAAAAGAGCTCCATGTGCCAGTTGGTACTGAGACTAACTACCCCTATTCAGGTAAACCTTGACCAGTCTCAGATCAACACTGCTTTCCAATCACCAGTTAGAGTGAACCAAATTATTAAACAATGCAAAGAAATCTATTTGGAACATTGGGATAAAGTAACTAAAAGCCAAAGCAGACTACCGTGCCTTAAAAAGAGATTATAAATTGGCAGACTATCTCTCAACTGTTAGAGATATAAAGCAGAGACAGACCCTCACCAAGTACAGGTTAAGTGACCATCATTTGGCAGTTGAAAAAGGAAGACTGAAGAGATCTTGGCAACCAAGAGAAAATAGAATATGCGGTCACTGCTTGACAGATGAGGTTGAAACAGAGGTGCACTACCTCTTATAATGTTAAAAAATCGATAAAAAAAGGAAAATATATTTTGAAAACTCAGTCTGGCGACCCCAGATTTTAAAGAACTAGACGATATATCAAAACTAAGAATAATCCTTGGCGAAGGAAATATGGCACATCTTGGCGCACAATACGTAACAGCATGCCACAACCCGGGAGACAGTGAATGACCAACATGTACACCTACACTCAGACATAAATTGACATTAAGGAAATTAATATTGACCTTGCTATACTCGCTATACTCTTCACAACTGCAAGAACGAGGAGCAATCGATAAAAGGGTATAAATGTATTGCGTGAATATATATATATATATGCATATGTACAGGGACACATCGAGCCATGCATTGTATACTAGTTTTTATATTCATACATTTTAAGTATGTATGTTATGTTCTATACTTTGGCAATATAATGATGTTTCTTATGCCAATAAAAAAAGAGAGAGAGGGAGAAATAAAAGGGAAATAAAATCGAATTGGTGTGGCCTAGTGACATAACAAACCTGAAAGGGAGGGGGAAACAAATCCTGGCAAGTGATCTAAAAGCATTTATTTCTGAGAGGATTAGAATATAAAGACAGGGATGTAATGCTGAGGCTTTAGAAGACACTGGTCAGACTGCATTTGGAGTATTGTGAGCAGTTTTGGCCCACATCTGAGGTGGGGGGCTGGCTGTGCCGACATCCACAGGTGGTTTACAAGAATAATCCCGGGGATGATTGGGTAAACGTATGAGCGTGTGACCGCTCAGGACCTGTACTCACTGGAGTTTGGAAGGATGAGAGGACCTCATTGAAACTTCCAGAATAATGATAGGCTTGGATAGGGTGGATGTGGAGGGGATGTTTCCACTAGTGTGAGAGTCTTGGACCACAGGGCACAGCCTCAGAATAAAAGGACATATCTATAAAAATATAAGGATGAATTTCTTTAGTCATCGGGTGGTGAATCTGTGGAATTCATTGCCACAGATGGCTGTGGAGCCAATGTCATTGGATATACTTAAAGCAGAAATTGACATGTTCTTGCTTAGTAAGCGTGTCAAAGCAGGAGGAAAGATAGATAAGCCATGATTGAATGGCGGGGTCGACTAAATGGGGCGAATGGCTAACTAAACTCGAATGACTTATGAACTTGTAACTGCATTTTAAATCGATTACTCAGGAAGGATACAAGTTACGTTTACCACTCTGGTGGTGACCCCAAAACATCCAGGCTTTGCAAGCAAGGCAATTTGTAATATATATATTTGACAGTGTAATTCAGCCCATTGCGCTTTATGGTAGCGAAGTATGGGGTTCGCTCAGTCACCATAGCTATACTAAATGGGAAACACACACAAGAGGCCCTACATGCGGAATTTTGTCGGAACATCCTCCACCTCCAAAGAAAAACACCAACAAACGCATGTAGGGCAGAATTAGGTAGATACCCACTGATAATAAATATACAGAAACGAGCACTACATTTTTGGAATCACCTTAAATCTAATCCCCCAGACACCCTCCAGTTCAAAGCCCTCCAAACCCAAGAGGGGACTCAGAAAAGAGCTCCATGTGCCAGTTGGTACTGAGACTAACTACCCTTATTCAGGTAAACCTTGACCAGTCTCAGATCAACACTGCTTTCCAATCACCAGTTAGAGTGAACCAAATTATTAAACAATGCAAAGAAATCTATTTGGAACATTGGGATAAAGTAACTAAAAGCCAAAGCAGACTAGAGTGCTACCGTGCCTTAAAAAGAGATTATAAATTGGCAGACTATCTCTCAACTGTTAGAGATATAAAGCAGAGACAGACCCTCACCAAGTACAGGTTAAGTGACCATCATTTGGCAGTTGAAAAAGGAAGACTGAAGAGATCTTGGCAACCAAGAGAAAATAGAATATGCGGTCACTGCTTGACAGATGAGGTTGAAACAGAGGTGCACTACCTCTTATAATGTAAAAAATTCGATAAAATAAGGAAAATATATTTTGAAAACTCAGTCTGGCGACCCCAGATTTTAAAGAACTAGACGATATATCAAAACTAAGAATAATCCTTGGCGAAGGAAATATGGCACATCTTGGCACACAATACGTAACAGCATGCCACAACCCGAGAGACAGTGAATAACCAACATGTACACCTACACTCATACATAAATTGGCATTAAGGAAATTAATATCGACCTTGCTATACTCGCTATATTCTTCACAACTGCAAGAACGAGGAGCAATCGATAAAAGGGTATAAATGTATAGCGTGAATATATATATATATATATGTGTACAGGGACATATTGAGCCATGCATTGTATACTTGTTTTTATATTCATACATTTTAAGTATGTATGTTATGTTCTATACTTTGGCAATATAATGATGTTTCTTATGCCAATAAAAAAAGAGAGAGGGGGAGAAATAAAAGGGAAATAAAATCGAATTGGTGTGGCCTAGTGACATAACAAACCTGAAAGGGAGGGGGAAACAAATCCTGGCAAGTGATCTAAAAGCATTTATTTCTGAGAGGATTAGAATATAAAGACAGGGATGTAATGCTGAGGCTTTAGAAGACATTGGTCAGACTGCATTTGGAGTATTGTGAGCAGTTTTGGCCCACATCTGAGGTGGGGGGCTGGCTGTGCCGACATCCACAGGTGGTTTACGAGAATGATCCCGGGGATGATTGGGTAAACGTAAGAGCGTTTGACCGCTCAGGACCTGTACTCACTGGCGTTTGGAAGGATGAGAGGACCTCATTGAAACTTCCAGAACAATGATAGGCTTGGATAGGGTGGATGTGGAGGGGATGTTTCCACTTGTGGGAGAGTCTTGGACCACAGGGCACAGCCTCAGAATAAAAGGACATATCTATAAAAATATAAGGATGAATTTCTTTAGTCATCGGGTGGTGAATCTGTGGAATTCATTGCCACAGATGGCTGTGGAGCCAATGTCATTGGATATACTTAAAGCAGAAATTGACATGTTCTTGCTTAGTAAGCGTGTCAAAGCAGGAGAATGGTGTTGTGGAGGAAAGATAGATAAGCCATGATTGAATGGCGGGGTCGACTAAATGGGGCGAATGGCTAACTAAACTCGAATGACTTATGAACTTGTAACTGCATTTTAAATCGATTACTCAGGAAGGATACAAGTTACATTTACCACTCTGGTGGTGACCCCAAAACATCCAGGCTTTGCAAGCAAGGCAATTTGTAATGGGATTATTAGTTTAAAGCAAAAGTGTTTTGCATACTTCTGGCATGAGTATTTTGTGGTATTATCAGATGCTTGTAATCATGGGAAATATTAATGCAGTTTGTCACCCATGTTTGCATGCAATTCTACAGTAGTTTTTAAAGTCCAATGTTTTGCCTCTAATGACGGTCGAGATTTCTCTATGACATGTGTCCGAGTCCCGTTATTGGTTGGACTCACCAATACCTAAAGCCAAGCATTCCAAATCATCACTTGCCTGGAATCAAAGCTACACTGCATCGAGTGCTACCTAAACAACAGAGAAGGAACAGTAACCCAGCTCTCACCTCTATAATTCCATGTAAACTAAATGGTACAATTTTATGGGGATGTTGGGACAGAGACTGCTGCAGATGCAAAGGCAATTTTTAACAATTGCAGAACAAATTGGTTTAGACAGTTTTAAAAAGGAACACAGAATCTTTGGAACAGAGAGCAAAGTATAAAAGCAAGTAAGGTATGCTAAGTTTTTACAAATCTCTTCTACATCAGTCTGCTTGACTGCATAAAAAAACAGCAAGAATGCTATCAAGATGAAAGGCTTCACTTACATGAGAAATCCAAAGAAAGTGGGATTGTAGTGCTTAGAGAAGGTTAAAAGGAGAGTTCATAGATCAGTCAGGTACATACGGTTCTTGCCAAAGGCATAAAGGTTTCCAACCAAGGGATACTGATTTAGTGAAAAAGAATCAAAAGTAATACTTTTGATCTATTACGTGAAATTGCCACACATGTGTAAAGTATGCCTGGGAATCACGAGACAATCCATTAATGACTTTGCTTGCCAGATTATAAATCATTTTTCATTACAGAAACTAAACAAGCATATGGCAAATTTGTTGTGCCTCAGCATTCCGTCCCTCCCTCCTGAATATAAAATTATATTCCAAGTGCCATAAATACTTTTCTATACCTCAATTAGATGATCTGCACAACATTCCTCTTCAAAGCTAAAATCACAATCAATTCAGTTTTCTTGCCATTCAATCATGACAGAGCAGTACACAGGCCGTCCCAGAGTAACAAATGCCCCACTTACGAGAAACTCATACATGCAGAAAAGCTCCAATATTAAATTCAAAAGTCCAATTTACATACATACATTCATTTCTAGGAACGTCAGAACTAGTTTTGTCTCTTAATAATTGTTCCTTCTTGACAGCATTATGTGGGTTTTTTAATGCCATTCATTACAAAACGCAGTAGAATGGTACCATAGAGTAATTTTTGCCTATTTTCTGACAAATACAAAAATCAACATCTGTACAAATGGAATTCATTTGTTAGTCAGGGAAGGCCTGTGCTCAGATTAATTTATACACATTTGCTCCGAATCCCTCATTAACCCTCCCACCAAAAATCTTATTTATCATGGCATTGAAAATACCAACTGACCCACAGCATCCAAAAAGCCTTTTGGGGAGAGCGCTCCAGGTTTCCACGGTGTTGTCTGTATCAGAGGTCTTGCCAGTTTCAAGTAGTCGTAGAGTTGGTGACATTGAAGATGGTGTCCGTGCCGGCTGGAAAATAACTGCCCAAATTCCAGAACTTGATCCGCAGCCTTTCAGGCAGGCGCACTGTTCATCGTCTTCCAGAATTCCGTAGGTTGCAGAATGGTTCACACAAGTTGGAAGAGAGCAAATGACGCTTCACTATTTCAGGAGAGAGGGAAATAGAAAATGAGGAACTGCAGATCAGTTAGGCTGGCATCAGCATTAGGAAAATTAAATTAAAGATATGGCAACAGGGTATATAAAACCAAGTCACTTTGTAGATCCAGTGCAACTAGCACACCAAAAATAAAACATAGCGTGCTGGTATAACTCAGCAGGTCAGGCAACATCACTGGAGGAAATGAAAAGGTGATGTTTTGGTTGTAATTTGGAAGGCGAGAAGGCGAGAAAGCTGAAAAAAAGGTGGGAGGGGACAAAGCCGAGCAAGCGATAGGTGAATACGGGCGAGGGGGTTTATTGGCAGATGGGACAAACAGTGGAGATAAAAAAGAGACAAGGCTGTCAGATAATTAGAGAAAAGGAGTGAAATGCAAAGCAGAAGAAGGGAGATACTGGGCTTATAATCACTGGAATTTAGACTGGGTTTATATTCATTGGAATTTCAAAGGGTAAGAGGGGATCTTATAGAAACATAACATTAAGGGATAGGACAGGCTAGATGCAGGAAAAACGTTCTCCATGTTGGAAGAGTCCACAACCAGGGGGTCACAGTTTAAGAATAGGACTGAGATGAGGAAAAACTTTTTCACCCAGAGAGTTGTGAATCTGTGGAATTCTCTGCCACAGGTGGTAGTGGAGGCCAATTCACTGGATGTATTCAAGAGAGAGTTAGATATAGCACTTGGGGATTACGGAATCAAGGGATACGGGGAGAAAGCAGGAACAAGGTTATGATTCTGGTTGATCAGCCATGATAATATTGAATGGTGGTTCTGGCTGCAAGGTCTGAATGGCCTGTTAGTGATGGCACTGCTGTGTCAGGAACTTAGCACGGGTCACTGCCCTCTCCATCACTACACTGGGAACCTGAAATAGGGCCTCAGCCCTCTACTGGCTCTCCACAGCAAAGAAGTGGTTAAAGTGACATATGGTTCGGTCTGCAATAAGCCATGGTTGTCTGCAAGGTAGTGGGTGAAATGGAGAACACTAGTATCTTGTTAAGTTGCTCTTTTTCCCAGTCAAATTAACTCATTGTTCAAAAGACGTGTAGTAATTCACAATTTTGATACCACACCTGTTCATCATGTTTGTATTCCCTCCAATGCCTCCATGAAGAGTCATATGTCTTTCCACATATGAAGCAGAATTCAATCGGAACTCAGTAACTTTGAAATTTTAATTCAGCCTCTCCAGAAATAAATACTAAACTATGTTGGCTTGAGGACTAACTTCTTGACAACCACGATTAGGAGTGTAAGATCCAGAGAGGCACTATGAGATAATTTTGATTGCCAATTATTGAGGGGTTTTTTAAAGAATGTTTTGTTACACAGTGTGTGTTGAGTGCCTGGAATGCACTGCCAAGGTTGGGGTTGAGACAGATACAATAGTGGCACTTGAGAGGCTTTATGATAGGCACATGAATGTGCAAGGAATGAAGGGATATGGATTATACACAGGCAAGCAAGAGATGGTCTTGGCATCATGTTCAACGCTGACATTGTAGCCCTAAGGGTCTGTTCTTATGCTGCACTGTTCTTTAGCCATATGCAGAGCTGGCTCTAAGAGTGTAAGACAGCATGCAGCAGACTACAAGAACACAGACTTGCTGTTTAAAGACATTCAGTTTCAGCTTCATGATTAATAAAAGCTGGTTCTTCTCCGTGATCAATGGCATTCGTTATTTAGACCAAGTTGTTTAGAAAAATAACTGCAGATGCTGGTACAAATCGAAGGTATCACAAAATGCTGGAGTAACTCAGCGGGTCAGTCTGAAGAAGGGTCTCCACCCGAAACGTCACCCATTCCTTCTCTCCAGAGATGCTGCCTCACCCACTGAGTTACTCCAGCATTTTGTGATACCTTCGTTATATAGAAAATCTCTCTGGAAATGAATTTGGGCGTTGCCATTATTTTGCTGAGCTAGATGTGAGGTTAACAAATTACCCATTAAAATAATCATACGCCAATAATGATAGATGTTGATGCACCGAAAATGTGGGCAAAATTACATGATGTCACATTAATACAATTTTCAACGTTGGAACTCCTGTTTTTCTGATGTGTCAAAATTCTAGGCTAGCTGTCTGAGAATCTAAAGGGAAAAAATGAATTTGGACTTACAAATATACAAAAAATCATGAAGTGGTTTAAAAGGTTTAAGCAAAAGCAAACCAAACATATTTATAGAGGGACAAAACCAAAATTTGAAAAACTTAAGTGTTGTGTTTCAGTTGCCATGCTATTTTTAAAAATAGAAGAGCTGTAAAAATGATTAAGTAAGTATTGGTAGAAAAATGTGAAATTATACTTATCAGGAAAAGAATAAAACATTGAAAGGTTTTTGGTCAACAGAATAGACATAATATACTTTTCCACTTAGTGAAGAGTAAAACAACTTTTACAAAGCTATCAATGAGATAACAAATAGGCAATTTCCTTGCACCAGTGCTGTGCAATTTTTATTATGGGGAGGACAAGATTGACAAATTATTGCCAATTTAATCCATTTGTGTCAGATCTATGAATATTAAAAGCTAGTTGTTGAAAATTTCTGTTCAAAGTGATTAACAAGAAATTGAACAATGACCAAAACAAGCAAAGACTTTCAGATTTACAAAGTCTGTAATCTCCACTAAATGAGCAACATACCTTCATCATCATTGACATTACACCACCTGCTGTCTAATCTCTCGAAACGTCACCCATTCCTTCTCTCCCGAGATGCTGCCTGACCTGCTGAGTTACTCCAGCATTTTGTTTTGGGAATGTCCACAATGTTTTTCTTTCATTTGAAAGATGGTGGGGAGGTTAAATGATGAGGGGCAAAGTGAGTGTGAAGTGTTAGCTCCAGGGCAGTAAGCAACACACCGCCACAGTAAATTGTATTCCTGTAATACATTGAAATAAAAACTAATTCCAATAATAAGCCTTTCCCTATTTTACCTCAGACATCAGGGCACGAGTGTCGAATTTCTTGTCAACGATCTTGAACGAGGCAATCTGTCCATACTTGACTGTGGGGGGAAAATAACTTCTGTTAGCATAAAAAAACAGCATAATTGTACTGCAACAAACACATTACTGGAGGAAATCAGCAGGTGCTTCCAAGTACTGTAGAAGCAACGGAATAATCTACGTCTCAGGTCGAGACCCTGCACCAGGACTGAGAGTTTAAAGAGGAGATAACCAGAGGAGAGGGTGAAGATTTTACAAACAATATGCTTCAAAATCAAGCTGCAGCAGTTGAATTTCATTCGAGGACCCTCTGGAATGAATCCAAAGCCTAGATATTTAGCGCCACTGAAAACCAGACACTAGAAGAACAAGATGGACTACTTCCTTGAAATCGCTATACTGAACTGTAATATGCAATGGAGCGTAACGCCCCGCCATTTTAGTAGGCAAAACCCGCCGTTCGCTATGCCTCTTGTAGTGTAATCAGTGTTTTGGGGGAACAGTATGTTCCCTTTAAAATGCAGAATATATCTCATATATCAATTCACAGATTTTTGTTAATTTTTCTTTTTTAATGTTTCTGCAAGTTTCTGCCTACTAAAACAGCACCGTGACATACTATGGTTTTTAGGGTCAAGTGGTCTATCTTGTATCTTTGCTCAAAACTGCTGTCCAACTTAGTAGGAAGCGAAATTGAGAGTCCAGCAGCTATTATAGAAGTGTAGGTGCTGCAGCAAGCATCAAGGGCCAAGACTAAGTAACTGGAATGCAATACATTGATTCTCTCCCTGCTGCTCAGGGGAGTGACTAAAACAATGTAAGATGCTGAACTCGTCAATTAGTTATTTATGAGGTTTTTTTGCCTGTTCAATGGTATTGCTCTATATCCTTTGATTTGCACCTGGGTATGCAGGGAATGGAGGGGTATGGGATCAGCTGCAGGTAGAGGATTTATATTGGCATAATTTCAACACACACATCTTGGCAACACAGACATTGTGGGCCAAAGAGCCATAATGTTCTTTATTCTATTCCTTTCTTTTAGTCAGTCAACTTTAGCTGAACAACAGTAACTTTGAGGATGATTTGGCAACATTCAAATCAGTAACGATGGCAAAAGTGTGTCGACCCTCTGATTCACTTCCAAAGGCAACTCGTGCAAATTACTTTTATTCTGTACATGACCAGATTTTTAAATGGTGCAATTTATATAGGGTACATAATTACATGGCACCTCTGAACCTACCTATTGTAACATAACCGCAGCAGGGCTCCTGGTAAATCATCCTCTTCAATCAGGAGTTGTACAACCACAGGAAGGGCAGGAATCCGTAGCACTTCTCTGTTAGCCAATTGATATTACTGTCCATACTGTAGGAGGATGAAAGAATCTGGAATGAGTACATATTGTAATTCAGCGATAGTGATTCAGCAGTGGAAGTCTCGCCTCACTATTACTACCACCTTTTCCACACACTAAAGAATTCTCCACCTGACGTCTTCGGAGTGGGGGTGGAAACCGGAGAAAACCCACTGTCTGAAGCTGTGGGGAGAAGGTACAAACGCCGTACAGCCTGCACCTGTAGTCAGGGTCGAACCCGGGACACTGGCGCTGTCAGGCAGCAACTCTACCGCTGGGGCACCTCGACCCCCCTCTTGGTCTCAACGCAAAATGCGGGACGATTTACAGATTCCCACCTGTTTGAACGCGTCAAGTAGTGTTTCACATAACACGGCCCAAGGGACAAGCGCCCGGGGGGGGGGGAGGGAGCGCCCGGGGGGGGGGGGCGGGACAAGCGGGGGGGGGGGGGGGGGAGCGCCCGGGAGTAGGGAGGGAGCGCCCGGGGGGGAGGAGGGAGCGCCCGGGGGGGGGAGGAGGGAGCGCCCGGGGGGGGGGAGGAGGAGGGAGCGCCCGGGGGGGGGGAGGAGGAGGGAGCGCCCGGGGGGGGGAGGGAGCGCCCGGGGGGGGGGAGGGAGCGCCCGGGGGGGGGGGGGAGGGAGCGCCCGGGGGGGGGGGGGGAGGGAGCGCCCGGGGGGGGGGAGGGAGCGCCCGGGGGGGGGGGGAGGGAGCGCCCGGGGGGGGGGGAGGGAGCGCCCGGGGGGGGGGGAGGGAGCGCCCGGGGGGGGGGGAGGGAGCGCCCGGGGGGGGGGGGAGGAGGGAGCGCCCGGGGGGGGGGGGGGGGGGGAGGGAGCGCCCGGGGGAGGCGGGGCCTCAGACAGGGACGACGCTTTACACCGCCATTGTGAGCTGTGGACCCGCTGGGTGTCGCCGCTTGGACCCGCGGCCGGGCCCGGACCCGCAGACGGACGGACGGGAGCGGCGCTGAAACCTGCAGCTTCCCGGCCGCCGCCGCCGCTCCCCCTCCACCGGCCTCGTGCCCGCGGCGGCAAGATGGCGGCGCGTCGCGTCACGTGGCGGCAGCGCTGATGGCGGGGCGGGGACGTCACGTGACCCTCTGTTAAGTTGATTTGAGTGGGCGGGGCCGGTTGGTGCCAGTCGCTCCCTCATTGGTTGGGGCGGGATGGTCACGTGATCTCCATTCAAGACGGGCTGGGGTCACGTGGTGCCCTTTCATTGATGATTCGGGGCGGGGCCGGGCGTCACGTGCCGGACATTGATGGAGCAGAAGATGGACACAAAAGGCTGGAGTAACTCAGCGGGACAGGCAGCATCTCTGGAGAGGAGGAAGGGGTGACGGGTTGGGCTGAGACCCTGCTTCAGACCAGGCCGGCAAGCAGAGGGAACATAGAATAGTCCAGCACAGGACTATGGCCCACTTCTCCTGTACTGACCCTGATATGACCCTGAAGCTGGAGGGAGGAATGTAGCAGGTGGGGAGAGGGGTGTGGAAAAATAGATGGGAGTCCAATGGGGCACATGGGAGGGGAGGGGGTATGGGAGAGACAGAGGGTATGGGAGAGACAGAGGGTATGGGAGAGACAGAGGGTATGGGAGAGACAGAGGGTATGGGAGAGACAGAGGGTATGGGAGAGACAGGGTGTGGGAGAGACAGAGGGTATGGGAGAGACAGAGGGTATGGGAGAGACAGAGGGTATGGGAGAGACAGAGGGTATGGGAGAGACAGAGGGTGTGGAAAGGTGGTGGGGGGGGGTGGTAGTTGGAGATTGACTGAAAATGGACAATTCTATGTTCATACTGTTGGTTTGAAAGCTATCCAAGGGGAATATGAACTGCTGTTCTTCCAGTTTGTTTAAGTGGCCTGGTTCATGCAGTCAATGCAAAGGCTTTGTAGGGAAGGGCTGGTAACTAAGGAGACACAGAGAACTGCATATCTGGAACCCTGAGTGAAACACAAAGTGCTTGAGTATCTCAGTGGGTCAGGCAGCATCTGTGGAGGGAATGGGCAAGCGATGTTGCAGGTTGGAGCCCTTCACACCCTGCTAATATTAGAAAACGTGGGGCAGAGTCCCACAAACATATCAGGGTACTTTTCAGAGGCCACATGAGTGACATTGGCGCATTGTCATAATAGAATCTATTAAGCCGATAGCACTCCCAATATAGATTTGACAACACCATGTAGAGATGGATAAAGATTGTGAATATAAAACCCCATGTACAATTTTGGATTTCTTCTTTTCATATCTTTCTGAATATATTTTATTTTTTAAATAAAGAAAGGAAATGGGCCATCCTGAATCATGTAAATGTTCAAGGCAGGGCTTTGGAAACTGAAGACAGACACAAAAAGCTGGAGTAACTCTATGGGTCAGGCAGTATCTCTGGAGAAAAGGAATAGGTGATGAGTGGGGTCAAGATCTTAATCAGTGTCCAAAGCAAAGATTTTTTTTAAAACAACTGCTGGAGGAACATTGGATCAGGCAGCATCTGTTTAAGTAGAGGACAAATCACGTTTCAGGTCAGGATCCTTCTTCAGAGTGATGGCGTAGAGGGGAGATGGCTGATAGAAAGATTTGAGGGTAAGGGATGGAATAAGAGCTAGGAAGTGATCGGCTGACCCTGATGATCAGTCCGAAGTCCTGAATGAATGAATAAGTTTATTTGCCAAGTATGTGCATTTCCAAGGAATGTGCCTTGGTGCTCCGCTCACAAATGACAATACAAACATACATTTAACAATTAAGAATGAAGCATAAACACATCATAATACAATATTATGGTCTAAACATGTGAGTGAAAATAAACCAGAGCAAAAAAGAGACTACAGACTTTGGTTATTGAGTAGAACAACTACTTGTGCAAAAAAAGCTGTTTTAATGTCTGGCTGTGGCTGTGACAGTCTGGAGTCGCCCTCCAGAGGGAAGTGCTTCGAAGATTTTGTGGCCAGGGTGAGGGGTCAGAGATCATCTTACCCGCTCGCTTCCTGGCCCTTGCACTGCACAGTTCGTCAATGGGGGGAAGGTTGCAGCCAACAACCTCAGCTGAGCAAACGATCCGTTGCAGCCTCCAGATGTCGCGCTTGGTGGCTGAGCCAAACCAGACCATGATGGAGGAGGTGAGGACAGACTCAATGATAGCAGTGTAGAATTGGACCATCATTGCCTGTGGCAGATTGTGTTTCCTCAGTTGCCGCAGGAAGTACATCCTCTGTTGGGCCTTTTTGACTGTGGAGTCAATGGTGCCGCCTCCCCCCCCATTTAAGGTCCCTGGAGACAATGGTTCTAAGGAACTTAAATGACTCCACAGATGTGATAAGAAAATAACTGCTGATGCTGGTACAAATCGAAGGTATTTATTCACCGAATGCTGGAGTAACTCAGCAGGTCAGGCAGCATCTCACGAGAGACGCTCTCAGGAACGTCTGAAGAAGGGTTTCGACCCAAAACGACGCCCATTCCTTCTCTCCTGAGATGCTGCCTGACCTGCTGAGTTACTCCAGCATTTTGTGAATAAATACCACAGATGTGATTGTGGTGTTGTTGATGGTGAGTGGGTGTAGGGGAGGGGGATCTCATCAAAAGTCTACAATTAGTTACACTGTCTTTAGAGCATTGAGCTCCAGGTTGTTGCGATGGCACCAGGATACCAGCTGTGTCACTTCCCATCTGTAGGCAGATTCCTCCCCATCCTGGATCTGTCCAATCCATGTTCTGTCACCCATCCATGTTCTCCAGCGATGCTGCCTGACCCGCTGAGTTACTCCAGCATTTTTTGTCTATCCAGGTGAGGAGGGATTAATTGGCAGGTGAGCTCGTTGGAGGTTATAAATACTAAAGACAAAATAGTTCAAATGGCGCATAAAATGTAGAACCAGGGCTGGCATGAACAAGGATGGGGGCAGAAAAATGGTTGACTTGGAATTGGGAAGGGAGGGAGATGAGTGGATGGAGGAGTAAAAAAGAACTGGGTGATGAGGGTGGGGGGGATTTATGCTGTTTTTTAAAATTTTGTATGGCATTCACTGCCAGAATCAAAAATAAAACCAGGAACCAGTTTGTGATTTAGCATGGAAACAGGCCCTTTGGCCCAACAAGCCCACGCTGACCATCGATCGCCCATTCACATTAGTATTGTTATCCCACCTTCCTCACCCACTCCCTACACATTCGGGGCAATTTTACTGAGACAAATTAACCTACAAACCCAATTTGTCTATGGGATGTGGGAGCAAGCCTACGCACTTGCAGGGAGAATGTGTAAATTCAACACAGACAGTGCCCAAGAACAGGTATCACAAAATGCTGGAGGAGTTCAGCAGGCCAGGTAGCAGAAGGAATGGGTGGTTTCTGGTCGAGACACTTCTTCAGAATCGCACACAGATCTCTGGGTGTGAGGCAGCAACTCTACCAGCTGTGCCACTATACCTTGATTTCAAAAAATTAAATGTTGGTAACTTTGGTTACTAAAAATAATAAACTATCCATTTTCTGTCTTAAATATTTAAGTCCCGCTATGTCCCCCTTTACAGCAATGTTTTAATTCAGTTCAAGACTATGGGGCAGCACAGTGGCCGTAAAGTTGCTGCCTAAAAGTTCCGGGGACATGGAATCGATCCTGAATATGGGTGCTCTCTGTATGGAGTTTGCTCGTTCTCCCTTTGATCTCATGGGTTTTCTCCGGGTGCTCTTGGTTCCTTCCACATTCCAAAGACGTTCAGGACCCTTTCTCAGACCCAACCCAAAACGTAATATTTTCCTTTTGTTTATAACATTGTTTACAGAGTACTATGTTTACATATTCTGCTGTGCTGCTGCAAGTAAGAATTCCATTGCTCTAATTGGTTCATTAGAGAATAAAGCACTCTTGACTCACGTCCCGAGTGTGCAGAACAGAACTGGTGTACGGGTGATCGGTGGTCGGCATGGATTCGGTGGGCCGAAGGGCCTGTTTCGCGCTGTATCTTTAAATAAACTAAAAACACTAAAACAAGAGGGAGTTTGAAGAAGGGTCTCGACCCGAAACGTCACCCAGTTCCTTCTATCCAGAGATGCTGCCTGTCCCGCTGAGTTCCTCCAGGGTTTCGTGTCTATCTTGGGAGTGATTCGGCGTCGGGTTTCAGCGGTCACGGCGGGGCGGCGACAGGACAGCAATGGCGGCTAGATCTCCCACAATGCAAAGGGAGCGAGGAAGTGCCCGGCGCCGACCAGTTGCCGCGGCAGTGCGCATGTGCAGGGCGGCCAGGGACGTGCGGGCGGCGGCAGTGCGCATGTGCATGGCGGCCGGGGACAGTGCGGGCGGCGGCAGTACGCATGTGCAGGTCGGGCTGGGGACGTGCGGGCGGCGGCAGTGCGCATGTGCAGGGCGGCCGGCGGTACCGGCGGATGAGGAGCGGCCGGAGAGCGGAGACCCGGCGGCCCGGACACGGATGTCGAGGGGTGGGGGCGGAGAGTGACCCAGAGAGAGAGCGGGGGGGGCGGGGCCGCTCAGTGTTGACCGGTAGGTGACCCGGGGGCTCTGAGAGCGGTGCCCGTGTGCCGGCAGCGCATGCGCCAACCTCGGGCCGGGCCCGGAGCGGAGCGGAGCGGAGCCGCCACAAAGCGCCGGGGCCGCGGCTGCGCGTCAGACGCCGCCAAATACGCGGGAAACCCCATCCCTGGGCCCAGGGATCCGGGATCGTCCCAATCCTGCACCGCGACCACCGGGCTGGAGCTGGAGCTGCAGCCGCCCCCCCCCGTCCCCATTCATTAACCCGCCCCCCCCCCCCCCCCACACGGGCAGTTTCATCCCAATCACAGGGATTTACATCAACCTCATTCAGGGATTGATCCCAATCTACTATCCCGCGGATTTCCATTCCAATACTGAGCATTGCACGACGCCCCAACCCCAAACCCAGGGAATTATCCCCCACACATACACTGGCATTTACATCCCAATCCCATGAATTTGTATCCTATCTAAATCAGGGATTGATCCCGACCCCCTATCCCGATGTTGAACATTGCAAGACGCCCCCACCCCAAACCCAGGGAATTATCCCCCACACATACATGGGCATTTACATCCCAATCCCATGAATTTGTATCCTATCTAAATCGGATTGATCCCGACCCCCCTATCCCAATGTTGAACATTGCAAGATGCCCCCTTCCCCAAACCTGGGGAATTATCCCCCACACATACACGGGCATTTACATCCCAATCCCATGAATTTGTATCCTCTCTAAATCAGGGATTGATCCCAATCTCCTAACCCGATGTTGAACATTGCAAGATGCCCCCTTCCCCAAACCTGGGGAATTATCCCACCAACCGCACATGGGTGGTTATTATTCCAAAGTCACGAATTTCCATCCTATCTAAGTCAGGGATTGCCCCTCCCTCAGTCCCTCCCCCCCCCAGATCTCCCATCCCGGGGATTTCCCTCTGAATGCGGGTCCTTGCAGGATGCTCCCAGTGTGAACCTGGAGAATAAGCCAGTTCGGTATCTTGACTGCACATGCCCAGGTCATAGGTCACTCGTGCTAAACATTCTCGCTGGCTGAGCTGCTGTGTGTATACAGACCTGCGTTTCATCGGTATTTTCCAGGTTTGTTTCTTCAAGGTAAGAAAATACTGCTTTCAAAACTTAACTAGGTGTATATATGGTTAATTTGTACAAAACTATGATGATTTTGTTGGTTTTATTGCTTTATGCTTCGGTGAGTGAGCGAGATCATGACAATTTCTTTTACATTATAACTTGTACCAGTATGTAATGGACATGCTTACAGGACCCTATTCGAATTAACATATGATTGACCTTGTTATTTATTTTGTTTTATATGTTACTGGCAAAGCCAGTTGTACCGGTACGGTAGCGCAGCAGTAGAGTTGTTGCTTTACAGCGAATGCAGCGCCGGAGACTCAGGTTCGATCCTGACTACGGGTGCTGCACTAAGGAGTTTGTACGTTCTCCCCGTGACCTGCGTGGGTTTTCTCCGAGATCTTCGGTTTCCTCCCACACTCCAAAGACGTACAGGTATGTAGGTTAATTGGCTGGGTAAATGTAAAAATTGTCCCTAGTGGGTGTAGGATAGTGTTAATGTACGGGGATCACTGGGCGGCACGGACTTGGAGGGCCGAAAAGGCCTGTTTCCGGCTGTATATATATGATATGATATGATACCGGGCCCTGGTGAGACCGCACCTGGAGTACTGTGTGCAGTTTTGGTCTCCAAATTTGAGGAAGGATATTCTTGCTATGGAGGGCGTGCAGCGTAGGTTCACTAGGTTAATTCCCGGAATGGCGGGACTGTCGTATGTTGAAAGGCTGGAGCAATTAGGCTTGTATACACTGGAATTTAGAAGGATGAGGGGGGATCTTATTGAAACATATAAGATAATTAGGGGATTGGACACATGGCAGGAAACATGTTCCCAATGTTGGGGGAGTCCAGAACAAGGGGCCACAGTTTAAGAATAAGGGGTAGGCCATTTAGAACGGAGATGAGGAAGAACTTTTTCAGTCAGAGAGTGGTGAAGGTGTGGAATTCTCTGCCTCAGAAGGCAGTGGAGGCCAGTTCGTTGGATGCTTTCAGGAGAGAGCTGGATAGAGCTCTTAAGGATAGCGGAGTGAGGGGGTATGGGGAGAAGGCAGGAACGGGGTACTGATTGAGAGTGATCAGCCATGATCGCATTGAATGGCGGTGCTGGCTCGAAGGGCTGAATGGCCTACTCCTGCACCTATTGTCTATTGTCTATTTGTGCAACTTTGGACTGGGAGTAGTACGTATCACCTGAATAAGTGGATGCAGAATGTGTGTGACAGCCACAACTGTCAATTTGCAACAGGAAACTGTTTCTGCCCACCTGCCTTCAAACTCGAGGAAAATAAACTGCAGATGCTGGTTTAAATCGAAGGTAGACACAAAATGCTGGTGTAACTCAGTGGGTCAGCCATCATCTCAGGAGAGAAAGAATGGGTGACGTTTTGTGTCGAGACGCTTCGTCAGAAGTCTGGAGAATAAGCGAGTTAGGTATCTCGCTTCAGACTTCTGAAAAGGGGTCTTTACCCGAATCATTACCCATTCCTTCTCTCCTGAGGTGCTACTTGACACGCTGAGTTACTCCAGCATTTTGTGTCTACCTTCGATTTAAACTAGCAACTGTAGTTTTTTTCCTAGTGTTTGAAGGGAGGTGGGCAGAAACAGTTTCCCTTTGCAAATTGACAGTTGTGGCTGTCACACACATTCTGCATCCACTTATTCAGGTGATACGTGGTACTCCCACAGCCCAAAGTTGCACAAATGTGCATGGCTTTGCCCAGTAACATATAAAACAAAATATATAATAAAGTCAATCATATGTTAAGTCAAATATGGTCCTGTAAGCATGCCCATTACATACCGTACAAGTTACAATGCAAACAAAAATTGGCATGGCTTTGCTCACTCACCGAAGCACAAAGCAATAAAACCAACAAAATCAACGTAGTTTTGTACAAATTAACCGTAAATACGCCTAGTTAATAGTTTTGAAAGCAGCATTGTGTTACCTTGAAGAAGCAAAACTGGAAAATACGGATGAAAAGCAGGTCTGTATACGCGCAGCAGCTCAGCCGGCGAGAATGTTTAGCACGAGTGACCTATGACCTGGGCATGCGCAGTTGAGATACCGAACTCGCGTATTACCACCATACCTGCACAAGGGCGATTATTATCCCAATCCCAGGAATTTTCATCTGCTGAAATCAGGGATTTATTACGATCTTCCATCCCGCAGATATCCCTCCCAATGCTGAGCATTGCAGGATGCCCCTCCCCCAACCCAGGGAATTATCCCACCTGCACACGGGCTATTATTGCAATGCCAGAAATATCCATCCTTTCTAAATTAGGGATTGTTCCCAATCTCAATGTGGAATATCGCAAGATGCACCTCCCCTAAACCCAGGGAATTATCCCCCACCCACACGGGCAATTTTGATCTCATTCCCAGTAATGAGCATTCTATGTAAATCAGGGATTGATTTATCCCAATGCTATCCCAATCCCAATGCTGAGCATTGCAAGATGCCCCTACTCCAACCCAGAGAATTACCCCCCACCCACACACGGGCGATTATCCCAATCCCAGGAATTTGCAGCCTACCTGAATCAAGGATTGCCCCCAACCCCGACCCACAATCCCGTGATTTTCCTCCCAATGCTGAGAATTGCATTGCTGAGATCTTGTGTTTCTCCCACACTTCAAAGACGTGCAGGTTAATTAGCTTGTGTAAAATTGTAAATTGTCCAATCATTTAGTATAGTGCTAGTATACGGGGTGATCGCTGGTTGGCGCGGACTCAGTGGGCTGAAGGGCCTGTTTCTTCTCTGAAGTCTAAAGTAAACTGTAAAGACAGCATCCGAGCAAAGGATGGATCCTGGGTCTCTGGCGCTGTGAGGCGGTGACTCTACAGTTGGACCACCGTGCTGTTCTTGAACTCTATATATGAGCTGTTGTGATGCGTTCTACCTTGGCTGACCTGCAGCTGCTGCTTGTGGTCTATTCTCAGTGCCCGCTCTCCAGGTGGGATCAGTCTGCCAACTCCATCTGACCCACGTGTAGCCATGTCCCAGGTGGTGGGTTTCCGAGTGGGCGCCGAGATCGACTACGTGTGCATTCACGGCGGCAAGTTATTCAAGACCAAAGGATCCGGCAAAAGGACAATCCAGAGGTGAGGAAATACTTGCAGGGGCGACACAGCGGCACAGTTGGTAGAGCTGCTGCCTCACAACGCCGGGGATCCCGGTTCCATCCTGACCACGGGTGCTCTCCGTGTGTGGAGTTTGCACGTCCTCTCTGTGACCAGCTGTGTTTCTTCTGTGTGCTTCAGTTTCCTCCCATATCCAAAACGTGCAGGTTTCTTGGTTAATTGGCCCTCTGTAAATCATCCCGAGTGTGTCGGGAGTGGATGACAAAGTGGGAGAACATGGAACATGGTCGACACCTGCTCCTGTTTCCTACCTTCTTATTTAAAGATGTTTTATCCTTTTAAATTTAATTGTATATGTTTAGCCGGGTAGTTAGTTTTGTTTAGAGTTACATCATGGAAACAGGCCTTTTGGCCCATCGAGTCCACACCGACCATTAATCATCCATTCACACTAGTTCTATGTTATCCCACTTTCTCATCCACTCTCTACACACGAGGGGCAATTTACAAAAGCAAATTAACCCACAAACCTGCACGTCTTTAGAATGTGGAAGGAAACCACTTGGACAAAACCCACGTGGTCACAGGGAGAACGTACATTCTCCACACAGACAGCACCCGTAGTCAGGATCGAACCTGAGTCTCCGGCGCTGTGAGGCAAAAATAGAGAAAGAGACAGACAGCAGCTCTACTGCTGCCCCTGTCTGTCTCTTTCTCTATTTTTTCTCTGTCTCTCTCCCCCTCTCTTCATTTTTTTCTCTCTTTTGCACTCTTTATTCATCTTTGTGTGTGTGTGTGCGTCTCCACGTCTCTCTCTCTCTCTCTCTCTCTCTCTCTCTCCCTCTCTCTCTCTCTACCTCTCTACCTCTCTCTCTCTCTCTCTCTCTCTCTCTCTCTCTCTCTCTACCTCTCCCTCTCCCCCACCACACATTTTCCCATTCCTACCCGCACCTACGACTCGCTGGGATTTTATAAAGTGGTAGAGTCATCCAACACAGAAATAGGCCCTTCGGTCCAACTTGCCCATGCTCATCAAGATGGCCCATGTACACCAGTCCCGCCTGCCCTCAGAACCTCTCCATGTACCTTTCCAAATGTATTTTAAATGCTAGAGTACCTGCCTCAACTACCTCATCTGGAAGCTAGTTCCATTTACCCACCACACTGTGCAGAAAAGGTTACCCCTTACATTCTTTTTAAATCTTTCCCCTCTCATGTTAAATCTCTGTCCTATGGATCTTGATTCCCCTATCCCAGATAAAAGATTTGTGCATTCACCCTATCTATTCCACTTGTCACATACAATTTGCTGTGTTAACACAAGGGACACGGCATTATCCATGTTGTCCCACTGTGCCATCCACTGCCTGCACACTTGGGACAATTGACAATTTGATAGTTTGTGTTTTATGGTTCAGAGACTGGATTGATATCCCAGTGGGGGAGTGTGATATTATCCCATTAAATCACACAGGGTCTTCCGCCTGCAATGACCATCAAGCACCCAGCTTGTTATGTACTATGTGTAGGAAGGAACTACAGATGCTGGTTTACACTGAAGATAGACACAAAATGGTGAATTAACTCAGCGGGGAGGGCAGCATCTCTGGAGAAAAATAATAGGTGACGTTTCGGTTTGACACCCGTCTTAAGGCTGAGAGTCAGGGGGGAGGTAAACTAGAAGTTTCTCCCATTCTCGTCGTTCTATTAATTTCACTGTCGTCTTGCTTAGTTTCACTGTTTGTATCAACTTCTTATCACCTTCTCCACCGCCAACAATGGACCATTGTGGGCTCCACCTTTCCTTTATCATTGTTGCTGGCTTTGATTTGTTCTTTCATTCATTTGTTCATTTGTTCATTGTAACCCTTCATCCCCCTAGTTCCCTCTCCATTGACTCTCAGTCTGATAAAGGGTCCCAACCAGAAATGTCACCTATTCCTTTTCTCCAGAGATGCTGCCTGACCCGCTGAGTTACTCCAGCATTTTGTGTCCATCTCCTTTGTTATGCACTATGTTATCTTACTCCAATCCTGCATGAATCACATTTTATTGCAGCTGTTGCTTCAAGTCCCCCCAGTTTGTGAAAGAGTTTATTATCAGTCAAAGGGCAGTCATTCAGCACACCATCTTGTCTTCCCACTCACACTGATTCATGGCCAATGTCAATGGAATATTTCTGTTGGATTCTGTGATGATTGTAAAAGATCGCCACACACTGCTGGTCTGAATTATCCTACCACAACGAGAGAGCGGTCCTGAACTGTAAACTTCCTCATTGGTGACCCTCGGACTATCTTTGTTTGGACTTTACCTTGCACTAAATGTTATTCCCTTATCGTGTATCTATACACTGTAAATGGCTCGATTGTAATCATGTATTATTTTCCCACTTACTGGTTAGCATGCAACAAAGCCGTTCACTGTACCTCGGTACACGTGACATTAAACTGAACTAAACAAAACTGAAGAAGGGTCTCGATCCGAAGCGTCACCTATTCCTTTTCTCCAGAGATGATTCCCGACCCGCTGAGTTACTCCAGCATTTTGTGTCTATCGTTTGCTGGTGTTCACCCAGTTGGCTTACACACTGCCTCCCACTGTCTTTTTCAGAACCAACAAGATGAAGTGTCTCTGTGTCATTAAAGTCCGTCTCTCTGCGGATGGAAACAAGTTTGTGGTGAAAGAGATGAATGAATCGCATAACCACACAGTGCCGCAGGTAAAAGCAGAACACACACACCAGCCAGGTAGAGTTGTTGGATCTGCCACTGCTTCAGATTGTCGGGTCAATGTGTGTGTGTGTGTGGGGGGTGGGGGGGTGCGTGTGTGTGGGGGGTGGGGGGGTGCGTGTGTGTTGTCCCACCTCTCCACATTTTTAGACAGCATTGGACTAGTTCTGGACACGCTCGGTTCCAGCCTTGGATCCTGGGCTGTTGAATATCTTAGTTCAGCAATACAGCACAGAAACAGGCCCTTCGGCCCACCGAGTTCATGCCGACCGGCGATTACCCTCCCCCCACATTAACACTATCCTACACACACTAGGGGCAATTTACACATACACCAACCCAATGAACCTCCATACCTGTACATATTTAGAGTGTGGGAGGAAACTGAAGTGCTTGGAGAAAACCCACGCAGGTCACGGGGAGAACGTAAAAACTCCACACAGACAGCACTCATGGTCGGAATCGAACTTGGGTCTCAGCCACTGCAAGCGCTGTAAGGCAGCAACACTACAGCTGCGCCAACATGCCATCCAGAATATGTCCACGTAATTATTTACAACGAGCTTATAAGAACTCTGCCCGTCTCTCTGCCCGTGTCTTTGCCTGTGAGAGAATGTTACCTGTGGCACCTATGCATATCGGTGGGACTTAAAGCTGTAGGCTGCAATAAAATGGGATTTGTGCAGCATTGGTTCAAGAAAACATAATACATAGCAACAAAGATGGACACAACAAGCTGGAGGAACTCAGCGGGTCAAGCATCATCTCTGGAGAAAAGGAATAGGTGACGTTTCGGGTCCTTTCTGGCTGGTCTGAAGAAGGGTCTCGACCCGAAATGTCACCTTTTTCTTTTCTCCAGAGATGTTGACTGACCCGCTGAATTATCATATCATATCATATCATATATATACAGCCAGAAACAGGCCTTTTCGGCCCACCAAGTCCGTGCCGCCCAGCGATCCCCGTACATTAACACTATCCTACACCCACTAGAGACAATTTTTATTTATTTTTAGTTTTACTTTTTTTACATTTTACCCAGCCAATTAACCTACATACCTGTACGTCTTTTTGTGTCTCGAATTGGCGTGAACTAGAATCTGCTGTTTAGTTTAGACATACAGCGTGTAAACAGGCCCTTCAGCCCACCGAGTCCAGGCTGACCAGCGATCCCTGCACATTAACGCTATCCTACCCACATCAGGGACAACTTTCAATTTTAGCAAGCCAATTAGCCTATAAATGTGTACATCTTTAGAGTGTGAGAGGAAACCGCAGCTCCCGAAGAAAACCCACGGGCAGAACGTACAATCTCCGTACAGACAGCACCCGTAGTCAGGATCAAACCCGAGTCTCTGGCGCTGTAACACAGCAACTCTTCCGCTGCACCACCGTGCTGCCCCGACATATAGAACAGAACAAGATGGGTGCTTGATGGTCATTGCTGACAATGTAGGTGGAAGAGCCGGTGTGATTCTATGGGATGATATCACACTCCCCCACTGGGATATCAATCCAGCCTCTGAACTCTGACAACTTTGCCATTGTTTAACAGAGTCAGACTGATACACTCAATATCACTAGTCATTTCCCTCACAGTAACAAGTTTTATTCACGTAGTTCTAACACACTAAAAATATCTCCAGCTTTCAGGGACATTATCAAAGTAATTGATGTGAACTGCCTTAGCAGGGATTCTGGAGATGACCTATAACTTGGGTGGAGTTGGTGGATTTCAAGGAATGTCTTATAATGGGGTTTAAGGAGGCAAGAGTGTCTGAGGGTGATCTGAGAGAAGTATATCTGTTCATGAGAGGCATAGAATGGAGACCCTCGGACTATCTTTAATTGGACTTTACTGGACTTTATCTGATGCTAATCATTATTCCCTTTATCCTGTGTGTGGACTGTGGACGGCTTAGACACAAAAATCCGGAGGAACTCAGCAGGTCAGACAGCATCTCTGGAGAAAAGGAATACATGACGTTTCGGGGCAAGACCCGTCTTCAGACCAGAAAAGGAATAGGTGAAATTTCAGGTCGAGACCCATCTTCAGATTGATGCTTCCTGACCCGCTGAGTTACAGCAGCTTTTTGTATCTATCTTCGGTTTAAACCAGCATCTGCAGTTCCTTCCTGCACATTTCGACTGTGGACGGCTTGATTGTAATCATGGATAGTCGTTCTATGGACTGGTAGCATGCAACAAAAAAGCTTTTTGGTACACGTGACAAGAAACTAGACTAAACTAGATGGGGAATATGGTCCGATTGTTTTTACCCCATGGTAGTTGTGGAGGTGCAGAGACACATAGAGGGAGAAAGTTCCAAATAGCTGTTGAAGGCAAAGTCAATTGGGCAGGGATAAAAATTCAGGAATGGGCTGGGGCCAGAGTTAGAGAGATTTTGTATTATCATCATATCATATCATATATATACAGCCGGAAACAGGCCTTTTCGGCCCACCAAGTCCGCGCCGCCCAGGATAGATGTGGAGAGGACGTTATATATATTTGACCGAGGCGTAAATGTAGATGGGTTGATGAGTAAAGTTGCTAATGACACCAAAATTAGGAGTTGCAGACAGCGAGAAATGTTGTCAGTAGATAGCAGAACGTAGACCAGCAGCAGAAAGGGGCGGAGAAATGGCAGATGGAGTTTAACCCGAGCAAGTGTGAGGTGATGCACTTTGACAGGTTAAATGCAAGGAGAGAGTATACAGTTAATGACATGACCATTAACAACATTGATGTGCAGAGGGATCTTGGAGTTCAAGTTCATAGCTCACTGAAGGAGGCAGCACAAGTCGATGGGGTGTGGAAGAAGGCCTCATAAGTGATAGGAGCAGAATTAGGCCATTCAGCCCCATCGTCTATTCCGCCATTCAATCATGGCTGATCTATCTCTCCCTCCTAACCCCATTCTCTTGCCTTCTCCCCATAACCCCTGACACAAGCACTAATTAAGAATCCATCTATCTCTGCCATAAAAATATCCATTGACTTGGCCTCCACAGTCTTCTGTGACAAAGAATTCCACCAATTCACCACCCTCTGACTAAAGAAATTCCTCCTCCTCTCCTTCCTAAAGGAACGTGCTTTAATTCTGAGGCTATGGCCTCTAGTCTGACATTCTCCCACTGGAGGAAGCATCCTCTCCACATTTATCCAAACGTTTCACCATTCGGTACGTTTCAATGAGGTCCCCCTCATTCTTCGAAACTCTAGCGAGTACAGGCCCAGTGGTGACAAACGGTCATCATATGTTAACCAGTATGGGTGAAACGTGTGGTATGCTTGTCTTCTGTGCTAGGGGCATTGAATATAAGAGTCAGCAAGTCATTGATGCAGCTCTATCGGGCTTTAGTTACATTGCATTTGGAGTATTATGTGCAGTTCTAGTCGCCCCATTACAGGAAAGGTGTGGAGGCTTTGGAGAGGGTGCAGAGGAGGTTTACCAGAATGCTGCCTGGATTAGAGGGTTTCAGCTACAGGGGGAGGTTGAATAAACTCGGGTTATTTTCTCTGGAGCGTCAGAGGTTGAGGGAAGACTCGACGGAAGTATATCAAGTTTTGAGAGGCACACATAAGGTCGGCAATCAGAGGCTTGTCCCCAGGGTGGAGATGTACAACACTAGACGGCAGAGTGATATGGTGAGAGGGGGGAGGTTTAACGTGCGAGGCAAGATTTTTACACAGAGAGGGGTGGGGGCTGGGAATGCACTGCTAGAGATGGTGGTGGATGCAGATACGATAGGGGTGTATAAGAGGCTTTGGGAAAGGCACATGGAAGTTCAGGGAATAGAGCGATATGGATCATGTACAGGGAGATGAGATCAGTTCAACTTGGCATCATGTTTGGCACAGATAATGTAGGCTGGAGGGCCCATTCCTGTGCTGGTCTGTGTTCTAATACGGGATCTGAGCTTAGTTTACAGATACAGCATGGAAACATAGGCCTACCTCGTCCACGCTGATCATCGACCACCTGTGTGCACTGGTTCTATGTTGTCCTACTTTCTCATCCACTCCCGACACGCTCGGGGCAATTTACAGAGGACAATTGACCTCCAAACCGGATGAACTGACCCTAGGACCTTGCTTGAACCCCACAGGAAGAGGAGGAGAGGCTCCGGCACCAAAGGCGCTTTGTTACAGCGCTGCGCGTGGACCCCACTTCCATCGTCTCGCTGCGGAGTAATGGAGCGGGTGTCCAGGTGCAGCTGGGGGAGGTTGCCGGCAAGGTGCTCGCTGATGAGGATGCCCATAGCCCCGCACGCAAAGAGAAATGGGTCGAGTTCAAGGCCAACAAAACCGTCTTGGAGATGATGGTGCCCATACTGGCAGCCGTCAAGGGTAAGGTCATAAGGAATAGGAGTAGAATTAGGCCATTCGGCCCATCAGGTCTACTCTGTCATTCAGAGACTGTCATGTCAGTCCCGTCTGGACTACTGCAACAGCCTCCTCTATGGCGCACCCTCAAAAATCATCAGTAAACTTCAATACATTCAAAACTCCGCTGCCCGTCTACTCACCCACACCCCGATCCGTGACCATATCACCCCTGTCCTTTACAAGCTCCACTGGCTCCCCATCCCCCAGAGAATCCAGTACAAAATCCTCCTCATGACCTACAAAGCCCTCCATAACCTAGCCCCATCCTACCTGACTGACCTCCACAGGCACACTCCCACCTGCACCCTCCGCTCTGCTGCTGCCAACCTCCTGTCCCCCCCATCCGGACCAAACTCAGATCCTGGGGGGACAGGGCTTTCTCCATCGCTGCTCCCACCCTATGGAACTCACTACCCCAAACCGTCAGAGACTCCTCCTCACTCACCACATTCAAAACATCACTGAAGTCTCACCTCTTCAGCACTGCCTTCAACCACTGACCGTCACCTCACCTTCTGTCTCCTTTCTCTGTTCGTTTATTTATTTATCTATTTATTTTCTTCTCTATGTTCTAGAAATCCCTGTAAAGCGTCTTTGAGTGTTTGAAAAGCGCTATATAAATGTAATGCATTATTATTATTATTATTAATCATGGCTGATCTATCTCTCTCTCCTAACCCCATTCTCCTGCCTTCTCCCCATAACCTCTGACACCCGTACTGATCAGGAATCAAGGTAGGTGAAGGTGTCCTCACTTGTCCCAGGCCTAACCGGCTGCTCCAGGTTTGCACCTCTCCCTCTCTTGTCCTGGGCTATCCTGCATCCTTCCTTCATTCCGGAATAATGCGGATCACCCCTTTATTGGGTTAACGTATGATGAGCATTTGATGGCTCTGGGCCTGTACTCGCTGGAGTTTAGAAGGATGAAGGAGGACCTCATTGAAACTTACCGAATAGGGAAAGGCCTGGATAAAGTGGATGTGGAGAGGATGTTTCCACTGGTGGGAGAGTCATGGACCAGAGGGTGCAGCCTCATAATAAAAGGACGTTCCTTTAGAAAGGAGATGAGAAGGAACTTCTTTAGTCAGAGGGTGATGGATCTGTGGAAATCATTGCCACAGATGGCTGTGGAGGCCAAGACTGTGGCTATTTATAAAGTAGAGGTTGACAGGTTCTTGATTAGTAAGGGCAGCAAAGGGTATGGGGAGGGCAGGAGAATGGGGTTGAGAGGGAAAGATAGATCAGCCATGATTCCTAGACTCTCCCACGAGTGGAAAGATCCTTTCCACATGCACTCTACCCAGGCATTTCACTATCTGGTAAGTTTTAACGAGGCCCCTCCTCATCCTTCTAAACTCCAGCGAGTACAGGCCCAGTGCCTTCAAACACTGATCAGATGGTAACCCTGACATTCCTCGTATCATTCTGGTAAACCTCCTCTGGACCCTCTCCACCACCAGCACATCCTTCCTTAGACATGGGGCCAAAACTGCTCCCAATACTCCAAATAAATGGATGAGGATTGGGTGTGGATCCTCCTTCCCCCATCTCATGATAGTGCACTGTCTTGTCACTAGATCACTCCCTCCTCTCCCCTGGGATAGTCAATGACTTTTAGTCTTCAGAGATACAGCCGTTCGGCCCATCGAGTTGAAGCTGACCAGCGATGATCCTGTACGCTAACTTACACACACAAGGGGCCATTTCCTTTTACATCTTACTGAAACCAAGTAACCTCCAATCCTGGAAGTCTTTGGAGTGTGGGAGGAAACCGGAGAAAACCCATAAAAGTAAAAACATAACATATAACATAACATAACAACACTTTATTGTCACTCGGCACAACACCGAGCGAAATTTCAGCAGTCACACAAAATACAGCAAAAAGAAAAGAACACAGGACACCCGACCCCAACACAAACATCCATCACAGTGACTCCAAACACCCCCTCACTGTGATGGAGGCAACAAAACTTCCCCTCTCTTCCCCCCGCACCCACGGACAGGCAGCTCGACCCCTACCGAGGCAAACGACACGCACAGCCCCCGCAAGGGGATGGAAGGCCCCCCGGCCGAGCCGCCCCGGGCACCGAAACGTCCCGCGGCCACACCGGGCGATGTTAAGTCCAACGGCCGAGCCGCACCGGGCACTGAAACGTCCCGCGGCCGAACAGCGCTGACGATGTTAAGTCCAGCGGCCAAGCCGCACCGGGCACTGAAACGTCCCGCGGCCACACCGGGCGATGTTAAGTCCAGCGGCCAAGCCGCACCGGGCATTGAAACGTCCCGCGGCCGAGCCGCACCGGGCACTGAAACGTCCCGCGGCCACACCGGGCACTGAAACGTCCCGCGGCCACACCGGGCGATGTTAAGTCCAGCGGCCGAGCCGCACCGGGCACTGAAACGTCCCGCGGCCGAGCCGCACCGGGCACTGAAACGTCCCGCGGCCGCACCGGGCGATGTTAAGTCCAGCGGCCGAGCCGCACCGGGCACTGAAACGTCCCGCGGCCGAGCTGCGCCGGCAATGTTAAGGCCCGCAGCCGAGCCGCACCGGGCACTGAAACGTCCCGCAGCCGAGCTGCGCCGGCAATGTTAAGGCCCGCAGCCGAGCCGCACCGGGCACTGAAACGTCCCGCAGCCGAGCTGCGCCGGCAATGTTAAGGCCCGCAGCCGAGCCGCGCCCCGGGGAAGAGACCTAATAAAATAAAGGTTTCCCCCCCGCCCCACCCCCCCACCCCACCCCACACCCCCACCCCCACCACACACCCCCACCACACATACACAGCCAAAAACAGAAACAAAAACCATCCCAACACCGACACAAACAAAAAAAAAGAAAAAAAGACAACAGACTGCCAGAGAGCCGCAGCCGTTAGGCGCAGCCAACTCCTCCCACAGACCAGCATCCCACTCCGTACAGACCGCACCCACAGTCAAGAAGGAACCCGGGTCTGTAGCGCTGTAAGGCAGCAACTCTACAGCTGTGTCCCCAATACTTTCTCATGGGATTGCTCTTGGATTGTGCCACACTCTCTTTAGTTGACTCTTCCCTCCTGTAACCCCACCCACCCCACCCAGGCTGCATCTGCAGTTCCTTCCTCCACCTGTCACTTGCAAGGCTTTGTCCTGCCCCCATCTCTCTTCCAGCTTTCTTCTTCCCCCCCGACCCGCCACAATTAGTTGAAGAAGGGTCCCAACCTGAAATATCACGTATCCATGTTTTCCAGACATGTGTGGGAAAGAACTGCAGATGCTTGTTTACACTGGAGATGGACACAAAATGCTGCAGTAACTCAGCGGGTCAGGCAGCATCTCTGGAGAAAATGAATCGGAGACGTTTCAGGTCAAGACTCTTACTCAGACCGAGAGTCAGGGGCGAGGGGAAACTCCAGAGATACTACCTGACCTGCTGAGTTATTCTCGCACTTTGTCTTTTGTCATGAACCAGCATCTGCAGATCCTTGTTTCTCCAGAGTTTGATAGAGCTGCATCTTGACTATCTGACTCTTGTACTCAGTGCACCGACCGATGAAGGCAAACGTACCTCACCACTGCCACTGTGCGTTACCAGTGCTTTGTTCAGAATCCATTTCAGAATCAGACTCAATTTATCAGCCTAGTTTGTACACAAACAAGGAATTTGACTTGGTGCTTTACTACACGTGATAAAAACACAAGACAGCAGACAATTAAAAAAAACATTATAATTAAACAATGTAAAAAAAAGTGCAAGAGTAAAAAGTGCAAGTGTAAGAGTGGCAGCTTTGCTAAATATTGCACGTGTAAATATCTAAAATGCACTTGGAGAGTTCATAATTGTTTGTCTTACAGACCAGAATGTAGTGGTGTAGAGTGGTTGTTAACTAGACCTACCACTCGTGGGGAGAGGCTGTTTTTGTGTCAGGATGTGCCCAGAGGGGAGGGCTTCATGAGAGAGTTAGATATACAGTGCATTCAGAAAGTATTCACACCCCTTCACTTTTTCCACATTTTGTTATGTTACAGCCTTATTTTAAAATGGATTAAATTATTTTTGTAATCATCAATCTACACACAATACCCCATAATAAAAAAGTGAAAACAAGTGTTTAGAAAATTTTGCAAAGTAATTAAAAAGAAATAACTGATATCACATTTACATATGTATTCAGACCCTTTACTCAGTACTTTGTTGAGGCATCTTTGGCAGTAATTACAGCCTCAAGTCTTCTTGGGTATGACGCTACAAGCTTGGCACACCTGTATTTGGGTAATTTCTCCCATTCTTCTCTCAAGCTCTGTCAGGTTGGATGTGGAGTATCGATGTACAGCTATTTTCAGGTCCCTCCAGAGATGTCCGGGTTCAAGTCCGGGTTCTGGCTGGGCCACTCAAGGACATTCACAGACTTGTCATGAAGCCACTCCTGCGTTGTCTTGGCTGTGTGCTTGGGGTCATTGTCCTGTTGGTAGGTGAACCTCCTCCCCAGTCTGAGGTCCAGAACGCTCTGGAGCAGGTTTTCATCAAGGATCTCTCTTTACTTTGCTCTGTTCATTTTTCCCTCGATCCTGACTAGTGTCCCAGGTCCTGCCGCTGAAAAACATCCCCACAGCAGGATGCTGCCACCACCATGCCTCACCGTAGGTATGATATTGGCCAGGCGATGAGCAGTGCCTGGCTTCCCCCAAACGTGACATTTGGCATTCAGGCCAAAGAGTTCAATCTTGGTTTCATCAGACAAGAGAATCTTATTTCTCATGGTCAGAGAGTCCTTTAGGTGCCTTTTGGCAAACTCCAAGCAGGCCATCATGTGCCTTTTACTGAGGAATGGCTTCCGTCTGGCCACTCAACCATAAAGGCCTGACTGGTGGAGTGCTGCAGATAAAGTTGGCCTTCTGGAAGGTTCTCCCATCTTCACAGAGGAACTCTGGAGCTCTGTCAGAGTGATCATCGGGTTCTTGGTCACCTCCCTGACCAAGGCGCTTCTCCCCTGATTGCTCAGTTTGGCCGAGTGGCCAGCTCTATGAAGAATCCTGGTGGTTCCAAAGTTTTTCCATTTAGGAATGATGGAGGCCACTGTGCTCTTCGGGACCTGCAATGATGCAGAAAGTGTTTTATACCCTTCCCCAGATCTGTGTCTCGACACAATCCTGTCTTGGAGGTCCACGGACAATTCCTTCGTCTTCATGTCTTGGTTTTTGCTCTGACATGCACTGTCAACTGTGGGACCTTATATAGACAGGTGTGTGCCTTTCCAAATCATGTACAATCAATTTAATTTACCACTGGTGGACTCCAATGAAGTTGTAGAAACATCTCAAGGATAATCAATGGAAACAAAATGAACCTCAGCTCAATTTTGAGCATCATAGCAAAGGTCTGAATACTTATGTAAATGTGATATTTCAGCTATTTCTTTTTAAATACTTTGCAAAAATTTCTAAACACCTGTTTTTGCTTCATTCTGGGGTATTGCGTGTAGATTGATGATTTTAAAAAAAAGAATTGAATCCATTTAAAAATAAGGCTGTAATGTAACAAAATGTGGAAAAAGTGAAGGGGTCTGAATACTTTATGAATGCACTGTAGGTCTTAGGGCTGATGGAATCAAGGGATATGGGGAGAAAGCCAGAACAGGGTACTGATTCTGGATGATCAGCCATGATCATATTGAATGGCGGTACTGGCTCGAAGGGCCGAATGGACTACTCCTGCACCTATTTTCTGTGTTTCTACTTCAAAGAGTTTGTGGCCAGGGTGAGAGTGGGTCAGTCCCTTGTTCTGCCTGTTCTTGTCATATGAGGAAAGACTGGGGATGTATTCACTGGAGTTTAGAAGGATGAGAGGGGTTCTTAAAGAGACGTATAAGATTATAAAAGGACTGGACAAGCTAGATGCAGGAAAAATGTTCCCAATGTTGGGGGAGTCCAGAACCAGGGGACACAGTCTAAGAATAAAGGAGAGGCCATTTAAAACTGAGGTGAGAAGACACTTTTTCACCCAGAGAGTTATGAATTTGTGGGATTCTCTGCCACAGAAGGCAGTGGAGGCCAATTCACTGGATGAATTTAAAAGAGAGTTAGATAGAGCTCTAGGCGCTAGTGGTATCAAGGGATATGGGGAGAAGGCAGGCACCGGTTACTGATTGTGGATGATCAGCCATGATCACAGTGAATGGCGGTGCTGGTTTGAAGGGCCAAATGGCCTCCTGCACCTATTTTCTGTGTTTCTATAACTCTTGTCTGCGTTTGTTTGCAGGGCACGGTGGTGGTGGTGGTGAACAAGGCCAACGTGTTGCAGGCCATCTACTACCAGGACGGCCGCATGAAGCAGACCTTCGAGAGGTTCCCCGAGGTGCTGCTGGTGGGTGCCACCTACAGCTGGGCGGGCCTGTGGCTGCCCACCTACCTGCTGCTGGCCATCGACGGCAACGGGGAGAGTGAGCTGGCGTGCCTGTGGTTCCTGCAGAGCGAGGAGCGCGAGACCGTCCGGCAGCTTCTGCGCATCTTCAGGCAGAAGAACCCGGCGGCGGAGGGAACGCGGGCGGTGGTGGTCGGCGGCCAGGCGTGTGACGGGGAGCTGGTGACCGACGTGCTGCCCCACTGCAAGCTGCTGGCCTGCCTCGCCCACACCCTGAGCGTCTTCCAGGACCACGTGACCGCCGAGAAGCTGCACGTGACCGCCGGGCAACAGTAAGCACTGGCACCGCCATTCCCTCGTGGGGCTGGAGCGGAGCGGGCGGGTGGGGGGGCCCAAATATTCCTCCTCCTGTCAGATTGTGTTGGTTTGGTAAAGTTGTGACTCTCATCCCTCTGCACAATCCAGTCTACCCATGTCCCATCTCCTCCACTCTCTGCCCTCTCTCTCTTTCTTCTTTCCTTCTTTCTTACCCACTCCTCCTTCCCTTCTTTCTTTCTCCCCCTCCTTCCTCCATCTCCCTCTTCTCCTCCGCCCCTTCTCTCCTTCTCCTCCGCCCCTTCTCTCCTTTCCCCTACTCCTGTTTCTTCCTCCTCCTCCTCACCCACTCCTCCCCTCCTTCACCCACTCCTCTCCTCCTTCACCCACTCCTCTCCTCCTTCACCCACTCCACCCCTCCTTCTCCCACTCCTCCCCTCCTTCACCCACTCCTCTCCTCCTTCACCCTTCCTCTCCTCCTTCCCCGTCCTCCACTCTTCCCCCTACTCTCCTCCTCCCGCCTCCTCTCCTTCCCTCTACTCTCCTCCTTTCCCCTCTCCTCCACCATCGGGCAACAATAAGCTCTGGCATTGTGATTCCGTCGTGGGACCGGAGCAGGCGGGGGAGGGGGAGGTTGGGTTATCCCAAATATTCCTCCTCCTGTCACGGCGTGGGTCAGATAAGGGTGCGACTCATTCCTCAACTTGGTCTGCACAATCCAGTCTACCCCTGCCCCACTCTCCCTCCTTTCCACCCTCCTCTCCCCCTTTGCCTGTTCCTTCCCCTTTTGCCCCCTCCTCTCCCCTTTCTGTAGATGGGGCATCTGGTCAGCATTAGATGGGGCATCTTGGTCAGCATTAGATGGGGCATCTTGGTCAGCATTAGATGGGGCATCTTGGTCAGCATTAGATGGGGCATGTTGGTCAGCAAGGATGAGTTGGGCCGAGAGGCCTATTTCCGTGCTGTTTGACTCCACTGTTCAGTAGTCATTGAGGAGGTCACTTTATTTTTCGTAGGGAAAGAAACGTTGGAGTTTCTCTTGTAGCCGGCGGGGACTGTTGAGGTGAGAGTTTGGTTTAGTTTTGGAAATACAGATTGGAAACGGGCCCTTTGCCCCACTGAGTCCACACCGACCATTAATCACCCGTTCACACCAAAGATACTAGAGGAACAAGATAGACCACTCGACCTTAAAAAGCGTAGAAGGACATGGCTCCATTTTAGTGGGAAGAAAATTGTAGAAACATTTAAAAAGAAAGATAACAAAAATCTATGAATTGATAGATGAGATCTTTTCAGTTTTTTAATGGTATCATCACACATACTGTTCCCCCAAAACACTGATTACACTGCGAGAGGCAGAACGAATGGCGGGTTTTGCTTACTAAAATGGCGGATGTTCCGTTCCTTTGCACACTACACTTCAGTATAGGCGATTTCAATGGAGTGGTCCATCTTGTTCCTCTAGTATCTTTGGTTCACACTAGTTCTGGGCTACACACGGGACAATTTACAGAGGCCAATTAACGTACAAACCTGCACGTCTTTGGAACTTGGGAGGAAACCGGAGAACCCGGAGGAAACCCACATGGTCACAGGGAGAGCGTACAAACTCCACACAGACAATGCCTGTGGACAGGATGGATCCTGGGACTGGCACTGTAAGGCAGCAACTCTACCGCTACGCCACCGTGCTGCACCGGGAGGTTCCTCACCTTGTCTCCTCTTCCCTTTCTTCCCGCCAGGAGCCAGCTGCTGCAGATCCTGCACAGTATGTGTTACGCCACGTCCACTGAGGACTACGACCTGCTGTACCGCCAGCTGCTGGACTCCAACGCGGAGAGCGCCGTCGACTACTTCCACAAGACGTGGCACGGGTCCCGCCGCCAGTGGGTGGAGGGCTTCAAGCACGAGAACGAGAGCTACCTCACCAGCACCCTCCAGCGGGTGCAGGTGATGAGCCAGAGGCTGGCGGCCGCGGTCGAGGACTTCTCCGACGTGACCTCCTTCACCCGGGACCTCCTGAAGTCCGTGGACATATTGCGGGCCGAGTGCGACCAGCGGGTGTTGCAGAGTGAGCCCCCCGCAGGGCCAGAGGACAACTCCGCGGAGTCTTCCTACCGGGCGCTGCTCACCGACTTCGCCTTCCGCCGGGTGCGGACGGAGCTGCAGGAAGCAGAGTCGGTCTCCTTTCTCAGCGTGGAGGCCGAGAGGGCCTGGCCCGTGTGCCGGCGCCGGGCCCTGGTGACGGACCAGGCCAGCTGCCAGTGTGCCTTCCGCACCTCCATGAGGCTCCCCTGCCGGCACGTCCTGGCTCTCCGGCGGCTGCTGGGCTCCGACCTCTTTGAGCCCTCGCTCTGCGCCGCTCGCTGGACGCAGGAGCACTTCCTCGGCGGTCAGCTCCCGCCCGCGTCGCCGAGGGAGCGGGCCAAGGTGCAGCAGGAGCGATACCGCCAGGCCCTCAAGGTAGCTCGCAAACTCTCCTCCCTCGCCGCCCGGTGTCCGGCCGAAGACTTTGGCAGGTGCCTGGCGGTCATGACGGCCGTCACCGACATCTGGGCCAGAGGTGGCCAGGTGCAAGTCACCGAAACCAATGGTTTGTAGCGACGCAGTCTCAGAGAGAGTGAAGCAACGACACACAAAACATGGAGCAGCACAGCACAAGGACAGGCCCTTCAGCACACAATGAACATGATGACAAGACCATCGCTTATCTACCTGAATATCATCCATATCTCCCCATTCCTTGCATATCCATGTGCCTATCTACTGCCTCGTAAACTCCATTATCACATCTACCTCTACAGCCACATATGGTTCATAAGATCATAAGAGACAGGAGTAGGATTCGGCAATTTGTCCCATCAAGTCTACTCCGCCATTCATTCATGGCTGATTCATCTCTCCCTCACTCCATTCTCCTGCCTTCTCCCCATAACAGAGAAACATAGAATATTAGTGCAAGAGCAGACCATTCGGCCCTTCGAGCCTGTACGCACCGCCATTCAATGTGATCATGGTTGATCATCCACAATCTCCCCCGTTCCTGCCTTCTCCCCATATCCCTTGATTCCGCTAGCCCTAAGAGCCCTATCTGACTCTCTTTTGAATGCATCCAGTGAATCGGCCTCTACTGCCTTCTAATGCAGAGAATTCCTCAAATTCACAACTGTGGGTGAAGAAGTTTTCCCCTCATCTCTGTTCTAAATGGCCTCGCTCTCATTCTAAAATTGTGGCCCCTGTTTCTGGACTCCCCCAACATCGGGAGCATCTAGCTTGTCCAATGTCTTGCTGCCCGCCACTGTATGTTTCTTTTCTTTTTTCCTAATCAGATGTGCAGCACTTTGGTCAACGTGGGTTGTTTTTAAATGTGCTATACAAATAAAATTGACTTGACTTGACTTAATAATCTTATATGTTTCTATAAGATCTGCTCTGATCCTAAATTCCTGTGAATACAAGCCCATTTGTTCCATTCTTGCGTCATATGACAGTCCCGCCATCCTGGGAATTAACCTCGTGAACCTACGCTGCTCTCCCTCAATAGCAAGAATGTCCTTCCTCAAATTTGGAGACCATAACTGCACACAATATCCAGGTATGGCCTCACCAGGGCCTTGTACAACTGCAGAAGGACCTCTTTGCTCCTCTACTCAAATCCTCTTGCTGTACCTGCATGCTTACTTTCAGTGACTGATGTACAAGGACACACACATCTCGTTTCACTTCCCCTTTTCCTAATCTGGTACCATTCAGATTATAATCTGCCTTGTCCTTGCCACCAAAGTGGATAACCTCACATTTATCCACATTATACTGCATCTGCCATACATTGCTCACTCACCCAACCTACCCAAGTTACCCTGCATCCTCATAGCCTCTTCACAGTTCACTCTGCCACCCAGCTTTGTGTCATCTGTAAATTTGCTTATGTTACTTTTAATTCCTTCATCTAAATCATTAATATATATCGTAAATAGCTGCAGTCACAGGACCAAGCCTTGCGGCACCCCACTAGTCGCTGCCTGCCATTCTGAAAAGGACCCATTAATTCCTACCTTTTGTTTCCTGTCTACCAACCAATTTTCAATCCATGTCAATATCCTACCCCCAATACCATCTGCTATAATTTTGCCCACTAATCTCCTGTGTGGAACCTTATCAAAGGCTTTCTGAAAGTCCAGATACACTACATTCACTGGCTCTCCTTTATCCATTTTACTTGTTACATCCTCAAACAATTCCAGAAGATTAGTCAAACAAGAATCCCCCTTCATAAATCCATGCTGACTTGGACCATGTTGACTGTTACTGCTCTCCAAATGCACCGTTATTACATCTTTAATAATTGACTCCAGCAACTTCCCCACCACTGATGTCAGGCTAACTGGTCTATAATCCCCTGTTTTCTCTCTCTATCCTTTATTAAAAAGTGGGATAACATTAGCTACCTTCCAATCCACAGGAACTGATCCAGAATCAATAGAACATTGTAAAATGATCACCAATGCATGCACAATTTCTAGAGCCACCTTTTATTCACAAAATGCTGGAGTAACTCAGCAGGTCAGGCAGCATCTCGGGAGAGAAGGAATGGGTGACGTTTCGGGTCGAGACCCTTCTAGAGCCACCTCCCTGACTACCCTGGGATGCAGACCAGACCCTGGGGATTTATCAGCCTTCAGTCCCATCAGTCTTCCTAACACAATTTCCTGACTGAATGTGAATTTCCTTCAGTTTCTCCGTCACCCTCAATCCTCTGTACCCTAGTACTTCTGGGAGATTATTTGTGTCTTTCTTAGTGAATAAAGAACCAACGTGCCTTTTCAACTCGTCTGCCATTTTCTTGCTCCCCATAATAAATTCACCTGTTTCTGTCTTTAAGGGACCCACATTTGTCTTCACTAATCTCTTCCTCTTCACATACCTAAAGATGCTTTTACTATCCTCCTTTATATTCTTGGCCAGCTTACCTTCTGTTCTTTAAAAGTTACCCAATCCTCTGGCTTCCCACTCATCTTTGCTATGTTATAAGTCTTCTCTTTTATTTTTATACTGTCCTTGACTTCCCTTGTCAGACCCGGTTGCCTCTTATTCCCCTTAGAATCTTTCTTCCTTTTTGGAATGAAATGATCCTGCATCTTCTGGATTATTCCCAGAAATTCCTGCCATTGCTGTTCCACCGTCATCCCTGCTAGGGACCCTTTCCAGTCAACTTTGGCCAGCTCCTCCCTTATGCCTTCAATGTCCCCTTTGTTCAACTGCAACACTGACACTTCTGATTTTACCCTCTCAAATTGCAGACTATGGTCACTACCTCCTAATGGTTCCTTTATCTTGAGTTACCTTATGAAATCCGGTACATTACACAACACTAAATCCAGAATTGCCTTCTCCCTGGTAGGCTCCAGTTCAAGCTGCTCTAAGAATCCTTCTCGGAGGCACACTACAAACTCCCTTTCTTAGGGTCCAGTACCAACCTGACTTTCACAGTCTACCTGCATTTTGAAATCTCCCATAACCTCTGACACCCACACTAATCAAGAATCTATCTATCTCTGCCTTAAATATATTCACTGCTTTGCCTCCACAGCCTTCTGTGGCCAAGAATTCCACAGATTCACCACCCTTGCATAGTCCTGGCACTCAGTACCTTCCGTGTAAAGTGACAACGAGAAAAACAACTTGCCTCGCACATCTCCTTGAAACTTTGCCCCTCTCACCATTTTATCTATCAGAAGATTACCTTTCCACTGATAGACAGGCCCTCTGATACTTATTGACCAAAGATAGACACAAAATGCTGGAGTAACTCAGTGGGACTTACCGAGCCCTCTATCATGATTTATTACTGAATGTTTCCTCAAATATTGTTTTACCGTTTTGCACCATGTGCACTCTGGACACATTACTGTGTGCGTCCCCCAATAATTTATTACTGTCTGTTTCCCTCTCGGCTGTGCCCCCTCCAACGCCACTTACTAGTTGTGTTCCTTTGTTTTCAGTGACTGGTGCAACAGAGCAAGAATCGTCGTCTCCAGCCACCGAGGCAAGTTGAAGATGTGCGTAAGAACTGATTTCAGATCTGACTGACCGACAGACAGTGAGAGCCGCTTACAGTCACAGTGATTCACCGCGATCCCAGGAGTCAGGATCTGAAGTTGCTTTCTCTTCATACCCTCGTGTGTTACGCTTGCGTGTTTGAGTATGTGTGTGTGTGTGTGTGTGTGTGCACAGGTGCACCCAATGAACACTGCCATATATCGATCACCATTGATAGTGAGCTGCCAGTCCTGTGTGTGTATGGATGCATCCAACATACGTGTGTGACTGCGTGTGCCCATGTGTATATATAGTCAGCCCTGCGTGCATTTTGCATGTGCGTGCACATGTATGTGTATGTTACGTGTGTATACAGATGTATCCAATGAACACTGCCATACACCGATCACCATTGATAGTGAACTGTCGGTCGGCCCTGTGTGCGTTATGCATTTGTGTGTACATGTATGTACGCGCGTGAGTGTGAGTGAACTTGTGTGTGTGCAGGCGTGTGCACGTGTATGTGTCGGCTCTGTGTGTGTTACACGTGTCGGCCTCTGAATGAGCTTTGAAGCTGAATTAGTTTGCGGTCTGTCGCGGTCGATGAATTTCAACATCTTTTTCCTGGAAGTGATTTTAATGGTTTTCTTCAAAGGGACCTGAATCGGGTTCTGACATTCCGTGGGATCATGACATCCATTCAGTTGGAATTTTAAGCAGCAAACAGGAGCCAAGTTTGGATAACTGAGTACAGCTCTGTCTTCTCTGCGGGAGCACTAACTGAGATCGGCTGATTCCTTGCAGGCTGGGAACAAGACCTATGTGTTCGCTGGTCAGTCTGACTATGCACAACCTCTTGTCTTCCCTGCGGAGACACAGAGACCTGGGAATGTCCAGGAAACAAATAGGAAATGTTGGAAATACACAGTGGCTGTGAAAGATTTCTGTCAAGGGAAAAGGTGGTGACACTTAACATGTGTTTTATACTTTCGTCAACTCAGCAGATTTGTTTTGATTGGGATCAACATTTTCTAAAGTTTACTATAAAAATCGAGTCTAGTTGGATGTTGGGTCACTTCTCAGTCATGTGATGGAGCTTTCAATCCTGTCCCTCTCTCCACACCTTGAGCCTAGATCTCAATCAGATTGAGCATCTGTGGGATGTGCTGGATCGACAAGTCCGATTCATGGCGGCTCCACCTCGCAACTTACAGGACTTGAAGGATCTGTTGCTAAAGGTTTGGTGCTAGATACCACAGGACAGCCACCTTCATGGGTCGGTACTGTTTTAGCGGCACACAGAGGACCAACAGCATATTAGGCAGGTGGTCACAATGTTTTGGCTGATCAGTGTATCTTGTCGCTATCTTCTGTCGTTTGCATAGAAAATAGGTGCAGGAATAGGCCATTTGGCCCTTCGAGCCTGCACCACCATTCAATATGATCATGGCTGATCATCCAACTCAGTATCCCATACCTGCCTTCTCTTCATACCCCCTGATCCCTTTAGCCACAAGGGCCACATTTAACTCCCTCTTAAATATAGCCAATGAACTGGCCTCAACTACCTTAAAAACTCTCATAACTCCAAGGTCCTATTTAGCACAATTACCTCTGTCATATGTCCCACCCCCAGTACCAGCTTAGTTGGGTCCCCTGCTAACTGCGAAGAATTCGCTAAATTTTTCACCAGCAAATTGAGAACATTAGAATGAACATTTCCCCTCCCATCCGTGAGCTAGCTGTCTCACTAGTCTGTTCATCTAAATTGGACTGTTTCCAACCCATCACTCTATCCTCCTTTGCAAAGCTTGTCTCCGCTATGAAACCTGCAACCTGCCCCCTTGATCCTGCCCCCACTGCCCTTCTGAAGGATGTCATTGCAATAGCCGGTCCCAGCATCCTCTCTATTATCAACAGTTCACTGGCACTGTTCCAACCTGTTTCAAGCACGCGGTGGTCCAGCCCCTACTGAAAAAACCTAACCGAGACCCCTAGCAACTACAGACCCATTTTCAAACTGCCATTCCTGTCAAAAGTCCTTGAAAAGGCAATTCTAAACCAATTAGTGCCCTACCTACACCAAAACACCATCCTGGAAAGTTTCCAGTCAGGTTTCAGAGCCCACCACAGCACAGAGTCTGCCTTGTTGAAGGTACACAACGACCTGCTTCTCGCCATCGACACCGGCGACTGTGCAATCCTGCTCCTTCTCGACCTCAGCGCAGCGTTCGATACAGTGGACCACACCATCCTTATAGACCGTCTCCGGTATGCGGTTGGCATTGATGGCACTGCCCTGAGCTGGTTCGCTTCGTACCTCAAAAATAGGAGTTTCGCCATCAACATAGGCAGGTATTCCTCTGCTCCAGCTAGCCTCTCCTGCGGAGTTCCACAAGGCTCCATCCTAGGCCCCATTCTCTTCTCTATATACATGCTCCCCCTTGGCCAAATCATTCAAAGGCATGGCATTTCTTTCCACTGCTATGCCGATGACACTCAGCTTTACCTCCCCCTGAAACCCAACAACCAGTCAAATTTAAACAGCCTCTTACACTGCCTTGAGGACATAAAATGTTGGATGGCACAGAACTTCCTCCAATTAAATGAGAGCAAGTCTGAGGTCATCCTATTCGCCCCCCCCCCCCCCCGACTCCATCAAATCGATAACAGGCAGTCTTGGAAGCCTATCCTGCCTAGTCAAACCGCATGTCAAAAACCTCGGCGTGATATTTGACTCTGCATTAAAAATTGACAAGCAAGTCAACGCTGTGGTAAAAGCCAGCTTCTTCCAACTTCGTACCATAGCTAAAATCAAACCTTTCCTCCAATTCGACGACACAGAAAAAATCATTCACGCTTTCATTTCCTCCCGCCTAGACTACTGCAACTCCCTACTGCAACTCCCTATACACTGGGATCAGCCAATCTTCCCTGTCCCGCCTGCAACTGGCAGCGAGACTCCTGACGGGTACCCGTAAAAGTGACCACATCACCCCGATTCTGGCCTCTCTCCACTGGCTCCCTGTACGGTACAGAATCAACTTCAAGCTCCTATTCACGTATAAAGCCCTAAATGGACATCCCCCCCCCCCCCCCCACATCAAAAATCTTCTAACCCACCTCTCTAACTCCAGGTCCCTCAGGTCGGCCGACTTGGGGCTACTCACTATCCCGCGGTCTAGGCTTAAGCTCAGGGGTGACCGCGCTTTTGCGGTTGCAGCTCCTAGACTGGAACAGCATCCCTCTCCCCATCAGAACTGCCCCCTCCATCGACTCCTTTAAGTCCAGGCTCAAAACCTATTTCTACTCCCTAGCGTTTGAGGCTCATCGAGGAGGCGCTGTGAACTGTTCTGTATGTGCTGTTAGGTTTGCGTGCTACTGTATGTTTCATTTTTTCCTTAGTACCTAATCAGATGTACAGCACTTTGGTCAACGTGGGTTGTTTTTAAATGTGCTATACAAATAAAATTGACTTGACTTGACCTTCTGTGGCAGAGAATTCCACAGATTCACCACTGTGTGAAAAAAACTTTCTCATCTCGGTCCTAAAAGACTTCCACCCTTATCCTTAAACTGTGACCCCTTGTTCTAGACTTCCCCAACATCGGGAACAATCTTCCTGCATCTAGCCTGTCCAACCCCTTAAGAATTTTGTACGTTTCTATAAGATCCCCCCTCAATCTTCTAAATTCCAGCGAGTACAAGCCGAGCCTATCCAGTCTTTCTTCATATGAAAGTCCTGCCATCCCAGGAATCAATCTGGTGAACCTTCTCTGTACTCCCTCTATGGCAAGAATGTCTTTCCTCAGATTAGGAGACCAAAACTGTACGCAATACTCCAGGTGTGGTCTCATCAATGCCCTGTACAACTGCAGCAGAACCTCCCTGCTCCTATACTCAAATCCCCTCGCTATGAATGCCAACGTACCATTCGCTTTCTTCACTGCCTGTTGCACCTGCATGCTTACTTTCAATTACTGATGTACCACGACACCCAGGTCTCGTTGCATCTCCCCTTCTCCTAATCGGCCACCTTTCAGATAATAGTCTGCTTTCCTGTTCTTGCCACCAAAGTGGATAACCTCACATTTATCCACATTATACTGCATCTGCCATGCATTTGCCCTCTCACCTAACCTATCCAAGTCACGTTGCAGCCTCCTAGCATCCTCCTCACAGCTAACACTGCCCCCCAGCTTCGTGTCATCCGCAAACTTGGAGATGTTGCATTCAATTCCCTCGTCCAAATCATTAATATATATTGTAAATAGCTGGGGTCCCAGCACTGAGCTTTGCGGTACCCCACTAGTCACTGCCTGCCATTCTGAAAAGGACCCGTTTATTCCTACTATTTGCTTCCTGTCTGCCAGCCAGTTCTCTATCCACATCAATACTGAACCCACAATACCATGTGCTTTACGTTTGCATACTAATTTGTTATGTGGGACCTTGTCGAAAGCCTTCTGGAAGTCCAGATATAACACATCCACTGGTTCTCCCTTATCCACTCTACTAGTTACATCCTCGAAAAATTCTATAAGATTCGTTAGACATGATTTACCTTTCACAAATCCATGCTGACTTTGTCCAATGATTTCACCACTTTCCAAATGTGCTGCTATCCCATCTTTAATAACTGACTCTAGCATTTCCCCCACTACCGATGTTAGACTAACTGGTCTGTAATTCCCCGTTTTCTCTTTCCCTCCCTTTTTGAAAAGTGGGGTTACATTAGCTACCCTCCAGTCCTCAGGAACTACTCCAGAATCCAAAGAGTTTAAAAAAATTATCACTAATGCATCCTCTATTTCTGGGGCTACCTCCTTAAACACTCTGGGATGCAGCCTATCTGGCCCTGGGGATTTATCGGCCTTTAATCCATTCAATTTACCTAACACCACTTCCCGACTAACCTGGATTTCACTCAGTTCCTCCATCTCATTTGACCCCCGGTCCCCTGTTATTTCCGGCAGATTATTTATGTCTTCCTTAGTGAAGACAGAACCAAAGTATTTATTCAATTGGTCTGCCATGTCCTTGTTCCCCATGATCAATTCACCTGTTTCTGACTGCAAGGGACCTACATTTGTTTTAACTAATCTTTTTCTCTTCACATATCTATAAAAGCTTTTGCAGTCAGTTTGTATGTTCCCTGCCAGTTTTCTTTCATAATCTATTTTCCCTTTCCTAATTAAGCCCTTTCTCCTCTGCTAGACTCTGAATTTCTCCCAGTCCTCTGGTAGGCTGCTTTTTCTTGCTAATTTGTACGCTTCATCTTTTGTTTTGATACTATTCCTAATCTCCCTTGTTAGCCACGGATGCACTACCTTCCCTGATTTATTCACAAAATGCTGGAGTAACTCAGCAGGTCAGGCAGCATCTCGGGAGAGAAGGAATGGGTGACGTTTCGGGTCGAGACCCTTCTTCAGACTGATGTCGGGGGTGGGACAAAGGAAGGATATAGGTGGAGACAGGAAGATAGAGGGAGATCTGGGAAGGAGGAGGGGAAGGGAGGGACAGAGGAGCTATCTGAAGTTGGAGAAGTTGACGTTCATACCACCGGGCCGCAAACTGCCCAGGCGAAATATGAGGTGCTGCTCCTCCAATTTCCGGCGGGCCTCACTATGGCACTGGAGGAGGCCCATGACAGAGAGGTCAGACTGGGAATGGGAGGGGGAGTTAAAGTGCTGGGCCACCGGGAGATCAGTTGCGTTAATGCGGACCGAGCGCAGGTGTTCAGCGAAGCGATCGCCGAGCCTGCGCTTGGTTTCGCCGATATAGATAAGTTGACATCTAGAGCAGCGGATGCAATAGATGAGGTTGGAGGAGGTACAGGTGAACCTCTGTCTCACCTGGAAAGAATGTTTGGGTCCTTTGATGGAGTTGAGGGGGGTGGTAAAGGGACAGGTGTTGCATCTCGTGCGGTTGCAAGGGAAAGTGCCCGGGGTTAGGGTGGTTTGGGTAGGAAGGGACGAGTGGACCAGGGAGTTGCGGAGGGAACGGTCTCTGCGGAACGCAGAGAGGGGAGGGGATGGGAAGATATGGCCAGTGGTGGGGTCCTGTTGTAGGTGACGGAAATGTTGGTGGATGATGTGTTGGATCCGCTGGCTGGTGGGGTGGAAGGTGAGAACGAGGGGGATCCTGTCCTTGCGAGTGGGGGGATGGGGAGCAAGAGCGGAGCTGCGGGATGTAGAAGAGACCCTAGTGAGAGCCTCATCTATAATGTAGGAGGGGAAGCCCCATTTTCTGAAAAACGAGGACATCTCGGAAGCCCTAGTCTGAAACACCTCATCCCGGGCGCAGATGCCGGGCTGGGATGAACAATTGTTTTAGTTCTTCCATGCGGTCTTTAAATGCCTTCCATTGCATATCCACCGTCAACCCTTTAAGAATCAATTGCCAGTCTATCTTGGCCAATTCACGTCTCATGCCCTCAAAGTTACCTTTCCTTAAGTTCAGAACCGTTATTTCTGAATTAACTAAGTCACTCTCCATCCTAATGAAGAACTCAACCATATTATGGTCACTCTTGCCCAAGGGGCCACGCACATCCAGACTGCTAACTAACCCTTCCTCATTACTTAATACCCAGTCTAGAATAGCCTGCTCTCTCGTTAGTTCCTCTACATGTTGGCTTAGAAAACTATCTCGTATACATTCCAAGAAATCCGCTTCCTCAGCACCTCTGCCAATTTGATTCACCCAATCTATATGTAGATTGAAGTCACCCATTATAACTGTTTTACCTTTGTTGCACGCATTTCTAATTTCCTGTTTGATGCCATCCCCAATTCTACTACTACTGTTAGGTGGCCTGTACACAACTCCCATTAGTGTGTTCTGCCCCTTAGTGTTTCGCAGCTCTACCCATATCGATTCCACATCCTCCAAGCTAATGTCCTTCCTTTCTATTTCGTTAATCTCCTCTCTAACCAGCAACGCTACCCCACCTCATTTTCCTTTCTGTCTATCCCTCCTGAATATTGAATATCCCTGGATGTTCAGCTCCCAGCCTTGGTCACCCTGGAGCCATGTCTCCGTAATCCCAACAATATCATATTCATTAATAACTATCTGCACATTCAACTCATCCACCTTATTCTGAATGCTCCTTGCATTGAGACACAAAACCTTCAGGCTTGTTTTTACAACACTCTTACCCCTTATACAATTATGTTGAAAAGTGGCCCTTTTTGATTTTTGCCTTGGATTTGTCTGCCTGCCACTTTTACTTTTCACCTTGCTACCTATTGCTTCTACCCTCATTTTGCACCCCTCTGTCTCTCTGCTCATGCTCCCATCCTCCTGCCACATTAGTTTAAATCCTCCCCAAAAGCACTAGCAAACACTCCCCCAAGGACAATGGTTCCATTCCAGCTCAGGTGCAGACCTTCCTGTTTGTACTGGTCCCACCTCTCCCAGAAGTGGTTCCAATGTCCTAGAAATTTGAATCCCTCCCCCTTCCACCATTTTTCAAGCCACGTATTCATCTGAAATATCCTCTTATTTCTACTATGACTAGCACGTGGCACTGGTAGTAATCCAGAGATTATTACCTTTGAGGTCCTACTTTTAAGTTTATCTCCTAGCTCCCTAAATTCACCTTGTAGGACCTCATCCCATTTTTGTACCTATATCGTTGGTGCCAATGTGCACCACGACAACTGGCTGTTCACCCTCCCCCTCCAGAATGTTCCGCAGCCGCTCAGAGACATCCTTGACCCTTGCACCAGGGAGGCAACATACCATCCTGGAGTCCCGTTTGCGGCCGCAGAAACGCCTATCTATTCCCCTTACAATTGAATCCCCATATTACTATAGCCCTTCCACTTTTTTTCCTACCCTCTTTTGCCGCAGAGCCACCCACGGTGCCATGAACTTGGCTGCTGCTGCCTTCCCCTGATAAGCCATCTCCCCCAACAGTATCCAAAATGGCATATCTGTTTAGGAGGGAGATGACCGCAGGGGACTCCTGCACTACCTGCCTACTGTTACGCTGGCTAGTGGCCACCCGTTCCCTTTCTGTCCGCTTAACCTTTACCTGTGGTGTGGCCAACTCACTGTATGTGCTATTCACGACCTTCTCAGCATCGTGGATGCTCCAGTATGAACCCAACCGCAGATCCAACCATTCAATGCGGTCTGCCAGGAACTGCAGCTGGACACACTTCCTGCACATGTAGTCATCAGGGACACCGACAATATCCCTGATCTCCCACATGTTGGAGGATGAGCATTCCACGGGGCCGATCTCACCTGACATGTCTTACCCGCAAATTAAATCAAATCCCTCTTAATCCTTTAAACTGTACCTTTACTAAATGGCACTGTACCCTTAACTCACTGAACCCTTAACTCACTGAACCCTTAACTCACTGAACCCTTAACTCACTGAACCCTTAACTCACTGAACCCTTAACTCACCGAACCCTTAACTCACTGAACCCTTAACTCACTGAACCCTTAACTCACCAAACCCTTAACTCACCGAACCCTTAACTCACCGAACCCTAAACTCACTGAACCCTTAACTCACTGAACCCTTAACTCACCGAACCCTTAACTCACCGAACCCTTAACTCACTGAACCCTTAACTCACTGAACCCCTAACTCACGGAACCCTTAACTCACCGAACCCTTAACTCACTGAACCCTTAACTCACCGAACCCTTAACTCACCGAACCCTTAACTCACTGAACCATTAACTCACCGAACCCTTAACTCACTGAACCCTTAACTCACTGAACCCTTAACTCACCAAACCCTTAACTCACCGAACCCTTAACTCACCGAACCCTAAACTCACTGAACCCTTAACTCACTGAACCCTTAACTCACCGAACCCTTAACTCACCGAACCCTTAACTCACTGAACCCTTAACTCACTGAACCCCTAACTCACGGAACCCTTAACTCACCGAACCCTTAACTCACTGAACCCTTAACTCACCGAACCCTTAACTCACCGAACCCTTAACTCACTGAACCCTTAACTCACCGAACCCTTAACTCACCGAACCCTTAACTCACTGAACCCTTAACTCACCGAACCCTTAACTCACCGAACCCTTAACTCACCGAACCCTTAACTCACCGAACCCTTAACTCACTGAACCCTTAACTCACCGAACCCTTAACTCACTGAACCCTTAACTCACCGAACCCTTAACTCACCGAACCCTTAACTCACTGAACCCTTAACTCACCGAACCCTTAACTCACCGAACCCTTAACTCACTGAACCATTAACTCACTGAACCCTTAACTCACCGAACCCTTAACTCACCGAACCCTTAACTCACTGAACCCTTAACTCACTGAACCATTAACTCACGGAACCCTTAACTCACCGAACCATTAACTCACTGAACCATTAACTCACTGAACCATTAACTCACCGAACCCTTAACTCACCGAACCATTAACTCACTGAACCCTTAACTCACCGAACCATTAACTCACTGAACCCTTAACTCACCGAACCCTTAACTCACTGAACCCTTAACTCACCGAACCCTTAACTCACCGAACCCTTAACTCACTGAACCCTTAACTCACCGAACCCTTAACTCACCGAACCCTTAACTCACTGAACCCTTAACTCACCGAACCCTTAACTCACCGAACCCTTAACTCACCGAACCCTTAACTCACCGAACCCTTAACTCACTGAACCCTTAACTCACCGAACCCTTAACTCACTGAACCCTTAACTCACCGAACCCTTAACTCACCGAACCCTTAACTCACTGAACCCTTAACTCACCGAACCCTTAACTCACCGAACCCTTAACTCACTGAACCATTAACTCACTGAACCCTTAACTCACCGAACCCTTAACTCACCGAACCCTTAACTCACTGAACCCTTAACTCACTGAACCATTAACTCACGGAACCCTTAACTCACCGAACCATTAACTCACTGAACCATTAACTCACTGAACCATTAACTCACCGAACCCTTAACTCACCGAACCATTAACTCACTGAACCCTTAACTCACCGAACCATTAACTCACTGAACCATTAACTCACTGAACCCTTAACTCACCGAACCCTTAACTCACTGAGCCCTTAACTCACCGAACCCTTAACTCACTGAACCATTAACTCACTGAACCCTTAACTCACCGAACCATTAACTCACTGAACCCTTAACTCACTGAAACCCTTAACTCACCGAACCATTAACTCACCGAACCCTTAACTCACCGAACCCTTAACTCACTGAACCCTTAACTCACCGAACCCTTAACTCACCGAACCCTTAACTCACTGAACCATTAACTCACTGAACCCTTAACTCACCGAACCCTTAACTCATCGAACCCTTAACCCACTGAACCCTTAACTCACTGAACCCTTAACTCACCGAACCATTAACTCACCGAACCATTAACTCACCGAACCATTAACTCACTGAACCCTTAACTCACTGAACCATTAACTCACCGAACCCTTAACTCACTGAACCCTTAACTCACCGAACCATTAACTCACCGAACCCTTAACTCACTGAGCCCTTAACTCACCGAACCCTTAACTCACTGAACCATTAACTCACTGAACCCTTAACTCACCGAACCATTAACTCACTGAACCCTTAACTCACTGAAACCCTTAACTCACCGAACCATTAACTCACCGAACCCTTAACTCACCGAACCCTTAACTCACTGAACCCTTAACTCACCGAACCCTTAACTCACCGAACCCTTAACTCACTGAACCATTAACTCACTGAACCCTTAACTCACCGAACCCTTAACTCATCGAACCCTTAACCCACTGAACCCTTAACTCACTGAACCCTTAACTCACCGAACCATTAACTCACCGAACCATTAACTCACCGAACCATTAACTCACCGAACCCTTAACTCACTGAACCCTTAACTCACCGAACCATTAACTCACCGAACCATTAACTCACCGAACCCTTAACTCACTGAACCCTTAACTCACCGAACCATTAACTCACCGAACCATTAACTCACCGAACCATTAACTACAAAGTACGAACAAAAAGCAGAAATACAAACCTGGGTTTTCCACCAATCAGCTACTTCCTCTCGTCCGCTTTTTTTGAAGTGAGATGGAACGTTTTTAAACCAACGCCGCTCCAACCGCCCCTGGGCCCCGCCCACACGCTGCACCAACCGCCCCTGGGCCCCGCCCACACGCCGCACCAACCGCCCCTGGGCCCCGCCCACACGCTGCTCCAACCGCCCCTGGGCCCCGCCCACACGCTGCTCCAACCGCCCCTGGGCCCCGCCCACACGCCGCTCCAACCGCCCCTGGGCCCCGCCCACACGCTGCTCCAACCGCCCCTGGGCCCCGCCCACACGCTGCTCCAACCGCCCCTGGGCCCCGCCCACACACCGCTCCAACCGTCCCTGGGCCCCGCCCACACGCTGCTCCAACCGCCCCTGGGCCCCGCCCACACGCTGCTCCAACCGCCCCTGGGCCCCGCCCACCCGCTGCTCCAACCGCCCCTGGGCCCCGCCCACACGCCGCTCCAACCGCCCCTGGGCCCCGCCCACACGCTGCACCAACCGCCCCTGGGCCCCGCCCACACGCTGCACCAACCGCCCCTGGGCCCCGCCCACACGCTGCACCAACCGCTCCCTGGGCCCCGCCCACACGCTGCACTAACCGCCCCTGGGCCCCGCCCACACGCTGCACCAACCGCTCCCCGGGCCCCGCCCACACGCCGCTCCAACCGCCCCTGGGCCCCGCCCACACGCTGCACCAACCGCTCCCCGGGCCCCGCCCACACGCCGCTCCAACCGCCCCTGGGCCCCGCCCACACGCTGCACCAACCGCCCCTGGGCCCCGCCCACACGCTGCACCAACCGCCCCTGGGCCCCGCCCACACGCCGCTCCAACCGCCCCGGGGCCCCGCCCACACGCTGCACCAACCGCCCCTGGGCCCCGCCCACACGCTGCACCGTCCGCCCCTGGGCCCCGCCCACACGCCGCTCCAACCGCCCCTGGGCCCCGCCCACACGCTGCACCAACCGCCCCTGGGCCCCGCCCACACGCTGCACCAACCGCTCCCTGGGCCCCGCCCACACGCTGCACCAACCGCCCCTGGGCCCCGCCCACACGCTGCACCAACCGCCCCTGGGCCCCGCCCACACGCCGCTCCAAACGCCCCTGGGCCCCGCCCACACGCTGCACCAACCGCCCCTGGGCCCCGCCCACACGCTGCTCCAACCGCCCCTGGGCCCCGCCCACACGCTGCTCCAAACGCCCCTGGGCCCCGCCCACACGCTGCTCCAACCGCCCATGGGCCCCGCCCACACGCCGCTCCAACCGCCCCTGGGCCCCGCCCACACGCCGCTCCTACCGCCCCTGGGCCGCGCCCACACGCCGCTCCAACCGCTACTGGGCCCCGCCCACACGATGCTCCAACCGCCCCTGGGCCCCGCCCACACGCCGCACCAACTGCTCCAACCGCTCCTGGGCCCCGCCCACACGCCGCTCCCTGGGCCCCGCCCACACACCGCTCCAACCGCTCCTGGGCCCCGCCCACACGCTGATCCAACCGCTCCTGGGCCCCGCCCACACACTGATCCAACCGCTCCTGGGCCCCGCCCACACGCCGCTCCCTGGGCCCCGCCCACACACCGCTCCAACCGCTCCTGGGCCCCGCCCACACGCTGATCCAACCGCTCCTGGGCCCCGCCCACACGCTGATCCAACCGCTCCTGGGCCACGCCCACACGCTACCCCAACCGCTCCTGGGCCCCACCCACACGCTGATCCAACCGCTCCTGGGCCCCGCCCACACGCTGCTCCAACCGCTTTTGGGCCCCGCCCACACACCGCACCTACCGCTCCTGGGCCCCGCCCACACGCTGCACCAACCGCCCCTGGGCCCCGCCCACACGCTGCATCAACCGCCCCTGGGCCCCGCCCACACGCTGCACCAACCCCTCCTGGGCCCCGCCCACACGCTGCACCAACCGCTCCTGGGCGTCTGTGAACAAAGCCCCGCGCTCGGTTTTTAAACTTCCCGCCCGGACGCTGCACCAGCCGCTCCAACCTCCTGGGACCAAAGCAGTCGTTCTGTGTAAACAAAATGCTAAAGATCAGAAACATAACTTTGGCCCAGTTGTGGCGGAGTGGAGCAGTTGGTAGAACACACTGCCTCACAGCGCCAGAGATGTGAGTTTGATCCTGATATCTGATGATGCATGTGTGGATTTTGGATGTTCTCGCTGTGAAAGCGTGGGCCTCCACCGGATACTCCGGGTTTGTTGCACATCTACCAAACGTGCAGGTTTTCTGGTTAATTGGCCTCTGTAAATTGTCCCTGGCGCATATGGAGTGGATGGGAAATTGGGATAACGTACAACCCGTATGAAAGGGCGCTCAATAGTCAGCATTGACTCGCTGGACAGCAGAGCCTGTTGCAATGCGGTATCTCCAAACTGAACTATTGAGGGTTAGATTTACAAGTGCTTCGTGTCCCTACAAGGTCACGAACCAATGGAGCTGATGCAGATATAGGTTGTGGTGACCGGGAGACCGCCACTGCTGTGGTGGGCTGGTTTGAGTAACTGTATTACTCTCGGAGGCTGCGGGAGCGGCTGCGACTCGCCTTAGGCTCGGGCCGCGTGGATGCCGACATCGGGAGCTCCGGCAGCGGCAGCGTGTTCGCCCGCCCCGGATCGCGGGGCTTGGGTCGGCCCGCCGCGGATATTTCACCGTCCGGCGCGGCCTGAAATAGGCCACGGAATTTTCTCTGCTCGGCGGGGGCTTCAATGTCGGGAGCCCCGACCGCCCCGACTTGCAGCGGGGCTTGGGTCGGCCCGTTGCGGACATTTCACCGTCCGGCGCAGCCTGGAACATGGCAACGACAACAGCCTGACCGCAGGAGAAGACGGCAGGGGAAGAGAAAAGACATTCTGGCCTTCCATCACAGTGAGGAGGGGACTGGAGGAGACTCACTGTGATGGATGTTTCTTTTTGGGGGGTTTTGTGTTGGTAGGGGTTGTGTAATTTGCTTATTTTATTGCTCTTATTGTTGGACTGTGGGTGACGAAATTTCGTCCAAAAAACTTGTTTTTTGGATGACAAATAAAGATATCTTGAATCTTGAATCTTGAATCTTGAATCTTGAATCTATTATTAGAACATACTAGCGTCTTACCTTTAGCTCTGCATCGATGCCAAGGGCTTGTTAACCCTCCCAAAGAGCACTATCTCACGTATTGCAGGTTTATATTTCACGTCCCATTGCTCAATCCATTTTAGGAACTCAGATATATCATTGCTTTGGCGAAAACACCCTGCTCATGTTCAACAGCACTACCAGCTCCACCAAATGGAGTGATTTACGAAATTACTCTTCATACCTCCTGCATTGACATACTGTTTGTTATTGGAACTAGCAAAGGACAAAGCGACCCCTGACAAAACCCCCACTCGGAATGGAGTTACAATCGCAATAATAACCCTTTGTCATCATCTCCCGTCTTCTGTCACCCATCTAATTCAGGCTATACATTTCCCGTGGGCTCTAACTTCGTAAAATCATTCTCTCATGTGAGGCTATGTCAAAGGCCATACCGAAGTTTATAAAGGAAAATCAGTCGGCCCTCATTATCACATCCGAGTTGAGATGTCAGTGAGGTGGAAGGGATACGTTTGTTCAGCGCTGACACTTCTAAAGCAGTCACCACCATCCCAGGCATGGACCTCCCACGCTACAAATTCTGACAACAAAGGGACAGTCCGGAACAGTTTCATCAAGCATATGCTTTAAAGAATTAGACAGTTATATTCGTTAAATATTAAGCATTTCAATGATAATCCGCTTCGTTATATTTTAACTTTATTCGAGCTAGCCAAATAAAGAGTCTATAGAAGGGTCCTTGTCTTCAAACGTCGACTATCCATATTCCTTGTACAGATGCTGCCTGACTCTGTGTAGCGTTCAGCCCAATAAAGACGGTGACAATGCCCCACAGACACATGCAATCTGCCCCATACGGGTACGCCTGGACTCTATCCGCATCCCGGCGAGCAGCACAAAGTCTCCTCAGCGAGAGGAAGGCGCGTAACGTCATGGCTTCATCAACCGCAGTCCATGTGTTCTTTACAACCAGGCAGATAAAGGGCTGATAACGATTGGAATTCTGTGTTTTTAAATTGTTTTTAAGCCAACAAGGCGCCAAACTACGCCAGTCGCAGGTGCCCACATTTGGCCCATATTCCTCCGAAACGTTTGAATCCATGTACCTGTCCAAATGTATTTTAGTTTTCATGGTACCTTCCTCAACTACCCCCACTTGCTGCACGTTGTATCTCCCCATTGGCGTCTGTGTGAAAACGTTGCCTCTCAGGCCCCCCTATCACAAATGTATGCCCCCCTTGTTTATGATTCCCATACGCTGGGTAAAAGACTGTGCATTCACCCTGCAAATTTCTCTCATTATTTAATTCACATCCAAATTATCACCATTGAAGTAATAAATTCCAAGGAATAATAATTTAGTCTGCCCAATCCCCCCCCTAAAGTCCAGGTCTCTGTGTCCTTTTAAACCATGGCACTCTTTCCAGCTTAGCGACCTCCTTCCTATAGCACGGGAGGCGGGGGACTCGGCGAAGGTTTGTCTCATCTGATAGGAAGGAGAAAACATTCCGCGGATGGTGGACGCGGATTAAACGCATTAACACTGTGAGTATTCGGTTGTATAATCTCTAATACTCCTTTTCACCGGGACCTCTCCGCACACAACTGGAACAAAGAATAGTGATACGGGTATCTAAGGATGCGGAAGTCTAGAGAAATACACAAAGTGCTAGAGAATCATCGCGGGACAGGCAGGAACAGTGCAGGGAACCCATCAGCGATGCTTCGGGTCGTGACTACAGATGTCAAATTTTGAGAAAAACACAAAGTGCTGGAGAAACGCTTCGGGCAATATCTCTAGATGGAATGGACAAGCGACGTTGCGGTTCGGGTCTCGATTGAAGAATGGTGCGGTTTGTTCAACAGAATAGCGAGAAGGGAGATGTCATGTCCGAACTCCAACTCAGGGCTCACTGCCTCACCAGATTAATGGGTTTAATAATGAAACGACTTAGAATCTTAATCCCGTTCTTCACCTCCTGCCTGAACTTGCTTTGGGTCATTGCGTAGATACAGGTGTTCGCGCAACAACTAACCCGGACGAGTAAGATTCCCACTTCGTTGGCGATGTTCGAGGGGTTGGTGAGATCCGCACTCACGTGATTGACTGAGACCCGATTAAAGATCAAAGTTACCGTAGCCGTGGTCCAGAGTAATATGGAGGTGCCGGACACGGTGAAGAGTAAAACGATGGACTTGCGCCGATTCTCCGCCTCACTATCCTTGCTTTCCAGTGACTTCAGGCGCCGGCGGACTCTGCTGGCCGCGATGATGTACCGGACCGTCAGCCCGTTCAGGAGCACGATGAGACCGAATGGGAGTAAGGAGAGAGAGACGCTGCACATCCAGGTAAAAGCCACCCACCACATGGAGGTGAAGTAGTCGACTTTGGGTCGGCACCCCCAGTTCACATTGTCCACGTGGAAGCGTGGCTCGTACAAGAATTCAAAGGGGATGTACTTTAAACAGCTCAGCGCGCACAAGGACACAATGACCACGGCGGCCGTCCTATCCGTGCAATAGATGCGTCTCAGCTTCGGGCAGCAAATGCTGACAAAACGGTCAAAGGTGAAGGACACGGTTAACCAGACGGAATAGTCCAGGGTGGCGGTCCGCAGGTATATGTATGAAGGGCACACCGTGCTGAGGGAGAGGAAGGAGTTAGGGTTGTAATAAATGTAGATTTCTTTGAGCAGTACGTGAAAGATGACCACGATCAAGTCGGTCATTGCCATCGCCACCATGTAACGGGTGATTCCTCTGGTGAGACCGCACTTTCCCCGGCACAGGATCGCAGCCGTCAGCAGGTTCGCTGGAGAAAGAAAAAATTGCAGCGAAATTTCTATTCAAAGCATGCCCACATAGGGGCGGGGGGGGGGGGGGGGGGTTAGAGCGGCGGTTTCATTGGGGTGAAACTGTGACGATAATAACTTAGAACAATAAAGCACAGCGACAGACCTTTCGCCCCACAGTGTCCGCGCCCAAAACTAACGCCGTTAAATTAATTTCATAAGATAGAGCACTCGATAGCGTTTCGACACACTGTAACAGTGCACATTGAATGGCATGATTGGTCTTACCAGGGATTCCCAACGCCGCCAGAATCGGATAGGCGATCTCCCTCATGTACAGAGCCGGAGCCCGCGCCATTCCAGAAGATCTCGGCAGTTCTCTCTGAAGAAAGAATTGAACAAGGTACGCGGTTTCGGTCTTCATTAATACCCGCGTCCAAACCTCTAGTGTGTTCGCAGAGTGACAAAACAAAGGCATTAGTTACGGACATCTTAACAAACATTCCCACGTAATCCTAACTCCTTATTGGCGGAGGAATACACAATGCAAAGATTATAGGAGGGAACGGATTTTTTACTAATCCTTCTCTCCATCCACGATGTAAGGTGAAGGACATTTGTTGTGGCCGGATTCGCTTCATTCACTGGAGGACAATGTGCTGGATGTCAGTGGATTGTTAACAGGAGGAAATCCGAAATAAAAACCGCACTTTATCATATTTCTATCAGCGGAACAGGAAATAGGACATTTCACAATAGCTTTCTCAATCCTCTGTTTCTATTCATCACATCGATGAGTAACGTTGAATCCAGGGAAACGGGGAATTAATTTCACGTAATGGGTGTGCGGCCTTAATTTTTAAATTCCCTTTTGATACATGTGCTTGCGTCACCTTGTCTAAAATCCACCCCGAATCCTCCGCCCAGCGATTTCATTGGCAATTTTTCATTGGATCTCTCATTTTGTGACGGATAAACAGTTTCATATTAACAGTAATAGATTGAGCTGAAAAGCACAAACTTGTAAACACATTAAACTAAAAACAAAGGAACAGTCCGGGGTGTTTCATCAAGCATATGCTTTACAGGACGAGATAATGAAATGAGTTAAATACTAAATATTTCAACGATAAATTGTTTCATGACATACTGATTTTATTCGAGTTAGCTAATTAAAGTGACTGAAAAAGGGGTCGCGACTTAAAACGTCGACTATCCATTCCTTGTACAGATGGTACCTGACTGTGCAGTGCTCAGCCCAATAAAGACGGTGACAATGCCCCACAGACGCATACAATCTGCCCCATACGGGTGCGCCGGGACTCTACCCACATCCCGGCGAGCAGCACAAAGTCTCGTCAGCGAGAGGAAGGCGCGTAACTTCATGGCTTCATCAAACACAGTCAATCAATGTCCTCGTGTTCTTTACAACCAGGCAGATAAATGAACACGCAATTAAATTTCTAAAGGGCTCACAAGGTTTAGAATTCCGTATTTATAAATTCGTTTAAGCCTTTGGTGGCCCGATGTCCCCTGTCCATCCCATCCACAGATCCTGCCTGACCCGCTGCCTGACCCCGACCCGTTGTGCTTTGCTCATCTTTTGCGGTAAACTGCGTTGAATTTGAATTCCAAACCGACTGAGTGTCAACGGTTTTATTTCGATACAGCGATCGAGTAAAATTAGGGGATTTATGGGGAAATAGTTGGGTACTGACAGAGGTCTTAGCGTTCGCTTCCGCAGAGCACCAAATAGAGAGCAGAGCATCGGGGAGGAAACAAGTAACAAAAAACCTTGCCCCGTACATCTGCAAAAAAACAAAGAACAGTTTGAAACACGTTAGCGGGGCGGGGGAGTTGGGAGGGGGGTGGGGGGGGGGAGTTTAGAATGATGTGATTGACAACAGTTTTTTGGGGGTGCGGATCCCAAAAGTATTCGGTCTTTGTCAGTAAGGGAATATAATTTGGCCTTCAAGATCACCCGGTCTCCAGACTGCTGCGCAATGTGTTCCTGACCGTCAGACCATTCAGGAGTATGATGAGACCGAAAGGGTGTAAGGAGAGAGATGTGCTACATAGCCAGGTGGACGTGAAGTACACGGCTTTAGGCCGTTCGCCCCAGTTCAATTGAAAGGGGATGTACTTTAAGCATCTCAGCGCACACAAGGACACAGTAACCACGGCGGTCGTCCCATCCGTGCAATTCAAATAACATTTTTGTTGTGATTCCCTGATATGTTCTTCCATTCCCACCGACCAAGGTACATCAATGTGGAACCACTTGTGATTCAGCACCTTCTACGCTTTCTCACTTTCCGTGGACCGAAACAGTCCACCGGCGGGAGCAACGGTTCGCCGGGACTTCTTTCATTCTTGCGCGTCGCAGTCTTGTTCACAAAGTGATCTACTCTGCAGAGAACGACCAGATTATGTGACGACTGCGCCGCTGCAGAACGCAACATCTTTTGCCGCGCCGCCACATCACAGTACTCTTTCATCAACACTTGCAAAGATCCTGGTCATAATAATAGATGCAACAATAAGTACAATGAAGAATGCGAAACTGCAGAATGGATCGAAGCTCGTAGTGCTAGCTGCTGTAGTGAAAACAATGCTAAAGAGAAAAAAACATAACTGGCATTATGGCGGCACAGTGACGGAGCTGGTAGAGCTGCTGTTTCTCAGCGCCGGAGACCAAACTTCGCTCCTGACCTCGGGTGCTGTCTATCTAGAGTTTGCACGTTTGCTCACTGGTCGTGAATGAGAAAGTGGGATAACAAAGAACTCTTGTGAACGGATGATCACCGGGCATCGTGGACTCAATGGGCTAAACAGCCTGTTCCCATGCTGTATGTATAAACTGAACTTGTTGCAGTTCAATATGCAAGTGATTCGTGTCTCCACAAGGCCAGGAACCTCTTTGAGCAACACCTGTAAGATGACCACCAGCAGATCGGCCATTGCCATCGCCACTATGTAACGGGCGATTCCGCTGGTGAGACCGCACTTTCCCCGGCACAGGATCGCAGCCGTCATCACGTTGGCTGGAGAATGAAAAAATTGCAGCGAAATTTCTATTCAAAGCGTGCCCACAAAATGTGATGTCAAGTGTAACAGAGGAGAACGATTTGTTTGGTGGGTGCACACACACACACTCACACGCGCGCGCATAGCACCGCACAACCATACATATACACGAATCTACACGCACACGCACAAGGACAAACACACACTCTCTCTCACACACACACACACACGCGCGCGCACACACACACACGCATAAACATACACACGCGCTCGCACACACGCGCATAAACATACACACGCGCAACACCGCTGGCAACGTGGCTGCGTACGGTAAGTGGCTAGACTTTCAGTGTCGGCGCGGTGTGTGTGGGGGGGGGGGGCGGGGTGGCGTTGGCTAGAGTGTCAGCGTCGGCGCCGTGTGCGCGGGGGGGTTGTCATCCTACCGATCAGTTACCATAGTTCTGTTAATGTTAATATAGCGAATGAAAAGATGAACTCATTCACGTTAACTTCATAGGGTGCCCAAAATCAGGAATACACTGCTTAAGTGGATGGTGGAGCCAGAGGTTCTAGCAACATTTTAGAAGTATCCAGACAAGTATTTCAATCGTGGACTAAGGCACGGATAAAGATACATACAACGTGGACACAAAAGATTTAAGAGGCTGGAATCTGGAACCAGAACCAAATGCTGCACGAACTCCGCAGGCGAGGCAGCATCCGTGAGGAAATTGGGCAATCGACGTTTCAAGTCAAGACTTTTCATCTGGAGGGAAATATAATGGTTGGCACTGCCTCATTGGGCTGAATGTCCTTTATCTGCAGATCACGATTATAACTCATGGGAGAGACACAGATGTAGGAAACTTGAACAAAACATAAACGTTTTCTAGGAAGCCAGCATCTCCCCCAGTCAGTCCGAAGAAGGGTCTCTACCCCGGAACGGCGCCTGCGTTCCTCCCTAGATGCTGCCCGACCCACTGTGTTCCTCCAGCTTTTTTGTTTTGACCATAATATGGTGGAGTTCTTCATTAGGATGGAGAGTGACAAAGTCAATTCAGAAACAAGTGTTCTGAACTTAAAGAAAGGTAACTTTGAGGGTATGAGACGTGAATTGTCTAAGATAGCCTGGCAATTGATACTTAAAGGGTTGACGGAGGACATGCAATGGAAGGCATTTAAAGATTGCATGGATGAACTACAACAATTGTTCATCCCAGTTTGGCAAAAGAACAAACCAGGAAAGGTAGTGCATCCGTGGCTAACAAGGGAAATCAAGGATAGTATTAAAACAAAAGATAAACCATATAAATTAGCCAGAATAAGTAGCATACCAGAGGACTGGGAAAAATTCAGAGTCCAGCGGAGGAGGACAAAGGGCTTAATTAGGAAAGGGAAAATAGATTATGAGAGAAAGCTGGCAGGGAACATAAAAACTGACTGCAAAAGCTTTTATAGATATGTGAAGATAAAAGGACTAGTTGAGACAAATGTAGGTCCCTTGCAGTCGGAAACAGGTGAATTGATCAGAGGGAACAAGGAGATGGCAGACCAATTGAACAACTACTTTTGTTCTGTCTTCACTAAGGAAGACATAAACAATCTGCCGGAAATAGCAGGGGACCGGGGGTCTAATGAGATGGAGGAACTGAGGGAAATCCAGGTTAGTCGGGAAGTGGTGTTAGGTAAATTAAATGTATTAAAGGCAGATAAATCCCCAGGGCCAGATCGGCTGCATCCCAGAGTGCTTAACGAAGTAGCCCCTGAAATAGTGGATGCATTATTGATAATTTTTCAAAATTCTTTAGATTCTGGAGTAGTTCCTGAGGATTGGAGGGTAGCTAATGTAACCCCACTTTTTAAAAAGGGAGGGAGAGAGAAAACGGGGAATTATAGACCAGTTAGCCTAACATCGGTAGTGGGGGAAATGCTAGAGTCAGTTATTAAAATGCGATAGCATTACATTTGGAAAGTGGTGACATCATCGGACAAAGTCAGCATGGATTTATGAAAGGCAAATCATGTCTGACGAAACTTATAGAATTTTCGAGGGTGTAACTAGTAGAGTGGATAAGGGAGAACCAGTCGATGTGTTATATCTGGACTTTCAGAAGGCCTTCGACAAGGTGCAACATAGCAGATTGGTGTACAAACTTAAAGCACACGGTATTGGGGGTTCAGCGTTGGGGTGGATAGAGAATTGGTTGGCGGACAGGAAGCAAAGAGTAGGAATAAACGGGTCCTTTTCGGAATGGCAGGCAGTGACTAGTGGGGTACCGCAAGGCTCAGTGCTGGGACCCCAGTTATTTATAATATATATTAATGATTTGGACGAGGGAATTGAATGCAACATCTCTAAGTTTGCGGATGACACGAAGCTGGGTGGCATTGTTAGCTGCGAGGAGGATGCTAGGAGGCTGCCGAGTGACTTGGATAGATTAGGCGAGAGGGCAAATGCATGGCAGATGCAATATAATGTGGATAAATGTGAGGTTATCCACTTTGGCGGCAAGAACAGGAAAGCAGAGTATTACCTGAATGGTGGCTAATTTGGAAAAGGGGAGAAGCAACGTAACCTAGCTGTCATGGTGCACCAGTCATTGAAAGCAAGTGTGCAGGTGCAGCAGGCAGTGAAGAAAGCGAATGGTATGTTAGCATTCATAGCAAGAGCATTTGAGTATAGGAGCAGGGAGGTTCTACTGCAGTTGTATACGGCCTTGGTGAGGCCGCACCTGGAGTATTGTGTGCAGTTTTGGTCTCCGAATCCGAGGAAAGACATTCTAGCCTTAGAGGGAGTACAGAGAAGGCTCACCAGATTGATCCCTGGGATGGGGCAGGACTTTCATATGAAGAAAGACTGGATAGACTAGGCTTATACTCGCTGGTATTTAGAAGACTGAGGGGGGATCTTATAGAAACATATACATTTCTTAAGGGGTTAGAGAGGCTAGATGCTGGAAGATTGTTGCCGATGTTTGGGAAGTCTAGAACCAGGGGTCACAGCTTAAGGATAAGGGGGAAGTCTTTTAGGACCGAGATGAGAAAACATTTCTTCACACAGAGAGTGGTGAGTCTGTGGAATTCTCTGCCACAGAAGGTAGTTCAGGCCAGTTCGTTGGCTATATTTAAGAGAGAATTAGATGTGGCCCTTGTGGCTAAAGGGATCAGGGGGTATGGAGAGAAGGCAGGTACAGGTTACTGAGCTGGATGATCAGCCATGATCATATTGAATGGCGGTGCAGGTTCGAAGGGCCGAATGGCCTACTCCTGCACCTATTTTCTATGTTTCTATGTTTCTATAACAAGATCCCAGCTTCTCTGAAGTAATATAATCAATTTTTCATTTGTTATTTATAATAATAATAATTAATTTATTGCATAATTTTGTAACAATGGAATGCTCTGCCACAGAGGGCATCTGTCCATCTAGATTTCACATATCTCCAAAACGCCTTGGGTTGCTCCCCCTCAAGAATGGAAGGAACATGTTGTCTATGAGTACTCCTAATAGCGCGATCGACTTGCTTTCGTACTCCAGTAAAATTGTCCCAATCCAGTTTTGTACCCCTTTTTTGGGCATGGATATAAAACTTCTATTTCTTACTGCAGAGACGTTTCAGTTTTGCCGAAAACCAAGGAGGTTGCATACGACCCTTAATGGGTCTTTGAGGAACATGATTTACAATAATGTCATTTAAAGAGCCTCTCAGCCACACCCAGTTGTCCATTACTGTTCTTTTTTTTATCTGGAGCAGGTTAAAGAAATCTTTCCTCAGTTTTTCTGCCAATTCTTTAAATTCCTCACTGTTCACTTTTCTCCAGAGGGAAAGTTTACGCGGTGGTTTTGAAGGAACTTTAATCTTTGTGTGTAGTTTTGCTTGAATAATAAAATGATCGCTGATTCCATTTAGAATTGATGTCTGCATTGCTCTTCAGGATGGTAGACCCATCATTGCTTTTGGGGCTTGAACGTGAGTGGATAGGCCAAAACTGTCCTTAGTTGTGTTGAAAAATCCTCGAGTGTCGTTGGCGTCTGCTCGTTGTTGGATTTCCTGAGCTTTCTCCCTCCACCATTGGATTTTCAGGTTTCGGGTGCTCTTCTGGACTGCAGCCTTGCATTCCTGATAGCACTTCCTTTTGGTAGCCGACTGTTGGTCATTTTGTAAGGTGATGAAAGCGTTTCTCTTTTAATCAAGGAGTTGTTGGAGTTCTTTGTCTTTATCGTCGAACCAATCCTGATGATTTTTTTACCTGAACCCAATTGTTTCCTTGCAGGAGGCGATGATACCGTTCTTCAATAGATTCCAGTGTTCTTCGACAGATGGTGGGATTTGTTGGGGCAGTTGTTCTTAAAGTTTTTGATGAAACTTCTGCTGTTGTTCGTCCTTCGGGTTCGAAGATGACCATGACTTCACTTTCAATCTTACTATTTCGACCGCTGATTGGGATCCCCGCCAGCCGCGGTATGCTGGCCGAGGTTGAATTCATGACTTGCGCTTGACTTGGATTTAAGTGAGGGGGAGTTGCGCAGATCGTCGGCCTCACTCTCTCGTCCCGGCCTATCGGGCCCCAGCAGCAAGACATAGTCGAGACGGCTGTGGACAGATCGGGATGCAGTGGATGGTCAGATGTGTCCTACCTATCTCACTCACTCTGCCCTGTTTGCGCTCCACGACGCTTTGCTGGGATTGTCTTTCTGCCCGTTGAACCTTCTGGTGGTTTCCTCCGCGCAATCCGCCGAACCCAGGCTTCACATGCACGGTAGACAAGCCCCAAAGCCGCTGGAACCAACGACTTGCCGACGGTAATTGTGGCATGTATACAAGACAGTGGAGACATCGTAGGGGCGGGGGGGGGGGGGGGGGGGTAGTCCTGCGGCTGCTCCCACTGCTTGGGGTGACGGTCGAGACCGGGGCGGTTCTCTCCAGGCGGTGGTCCGTAGCCCCACGGGCGGGGAGGGGAGCGCCGTCCGCCGGCTGCTGCTGCTCCTCAGGCCCCGGGTCCGGGTCGCAGGCCGCTGGCTCGAGTCTCCCCGGGGCGCCGGCGAGGCTTCTGTCCCGGCCCAGGAGACCCGGCCTACAGTCGCCTCCAACCCGGCAGTGTTGCCCCCGGGAGGCGGGTCGTACTGGCCCTGGCCCTGCCCGCCCGCGTTGTTCGAGGGGTGGCAGCCGTGGCAGCCCGGCGGGGCGAAGGCGGCGGCCGCCGGTGGCCCGCGGTAAGATGGCTGCGCCCACTGCACGGCCGACTCCGCCGCCGCCCGCTAACCGGGCCGGACGCTCGCTTCCCTCTCCCTTCCTCGGGCTCCCGGTCTCCGGCTCTGTACATGGTTGATGACTTGAAGGACACCAACATTGAATTTCTTAATAGTGTTCTGGTTTTGATATTTCGTTTTGGGCTGAATCTTCATTCTCATGTTGGACCAGATGAGACTTTTCAGTACATCTTGTCGGTGACGGGATCGTAGGATATTGTAGTCGATGAGGTGCCAGTGTTTAGAACGTGGATGCTGCCAGGAGACTCTGTGCCTGTTTTGTTGGCGAAATAAGGTGTTTCTAAGCACCAGGTTGTGTTTTGCACTTTTGGCGAGGAGGAATGTTCCATTGGCCTTGACCTTGCGAACTCCTTCCTTGCCCATTGTTCCGGTCCAGAGCCTATGATCTTTCCCGCCTCTAGCATTGAAGACTCCTAAGAGAATGATCTTGTCGTCGTTGGGAACAGAGGAAAGGACGTCGTCAGGCAGGGCAGAGAAGTTCTCCTTTACTTCGTCTTCAGTGTCCAGAGTTGGAGCATAGGCGCTGATCATGGTGGTGTATTGGTTCTTGACGAGCTGGATTCGCAGAGTCATGAGACGTTCATTGATTCCCAGTGGTTGCTCTGTCAGCTTCTGAAGTTGGCTGTTTCCGATGGCAAAACCCAGTCCGTAGATCCTCGGTTGTTCAGGATCAAGACCTTTCCAGAAAAAACGTGTATTGACCTTGTTCTCCCTTTAGTTGTCATTCTCCAGCTCCGTGGGTCTCACTCAGAGTAATGATGTCAAAGCTGAATTTGTGGAGTTCACGAGCCATAAAGGTGGTTCTTCTCTCTGGTCAGTCTGAGTTTTGGTTGTCCATCAGAGTTTGTATGTTCCATGTTCCATGTTTCATAGTTTCGCTTCTTGATGGTTTTGGACCGCATGATGGTGATCCCTCTGGACGTGGGTTTACAGACAGGACGAGGCGAAGCAAAGTATTTTTAGAGCACCTTTTCTAGCCCCTTCCCAGTTCAGGGTGAGCAGAGTGGATCCTAATTAGGGCTGCTCAGACATGAATACTGCTGGCGAACAACTTTCCTGCTTCTGTCCAAAGTTGAGCGATTGAGTCAAGTATTCACCGCTTCCCGTTATTGACTGGGAACTTTCAGCCATCACGTAGCCTGCTCCTGTCGCCTATCCCCGATCGCCGAAAGTCTTCAGTGAAGTTTCGTGCTGCTCACAGAACGAAGACGCCTGTGCCTGTGTTTGTTTAACGTGTACATGATGTTGCACTCCAAGAAGCACACGGTCCTTCACAAAGCAATCCACTAATTACAATGGCAAGGGAACCAAGACGATTGGAGCTGATAGATCTGTTGCAGCCTTCATCCGCCTTCACGGTCGTTGAGTTCAAGATAACTTCGTCCGCCTGGTCCGCCGTTGAGGTCTGGTAGATTGGATCGTTCTTTGTCTGGACCCTCATCCTCGACCTTACCGCCATGGGTGACCCTAACAGAAGCTAGTTCTTCCGACGGCATCGCTCTCGGAATCATGGGGGCACGCAAGCCTCTTCACCACAACAAGGTGAACAATCCGAGGAGGACGGGATAATACCCCTCCATCAGAAGTAAGCGAAATTAAATTTCCGGTACCAGCTATGATGGCGGGATCATACGAAGCAACGAATGCCAACAGGAAGAGCGGTTAATAAAAACATTATTTAAAAAAAGATCTGTTTGCCAACTTAGCGGACTAAATAGGGGGGTGCCTGCGTCCACAGACCCGTGAAATACGCTGTCTGGAGAAGGGCGCCGACCCCAATCGTCACCTGACCATTCACTTCACAGATGCGGCCTGCCCCGTTGAGTTCTGCCATCAGTTTGTGTTTTGTTGAACGTTCTGGCATCTGCAGTAACTTGTGTCTCCATTCAAGGCGCCCTCTATCCGTGAGACGATAACTAGGCGGCGGTGGGGCATGTGCGGCAGCGTGAGCCTCGGCGGCAACGGGAGCCTCAGCGGCAGCGGCAACCACGGCGACGGTGGGGCCTCGGGATCGACCCGCGATCAGCCGTCGATGAGCGTGAGGAGCGAGGGGGGAGGGGGAGGGTACCGCGGTGGTGGGGCCGCCGTGAAGAACAATGGAGGGGTCGACGTGGGAGGACCGCCGTGAAGAACATTGAAGGATCCGGCGTTGGGTGGACCGCCGTGAGGGAGGGTGGGAGAAAAAAGGGGGACCCTGTGTGGGGAAAGGGGGGGGGGACTCTAGTTTTAGAATCCTCTTCCCAGGGGATAAGCCCGCTTTTGTTTGTTTGTTTGTTTGGTCGGTCGTTCCGGTGAAAGCGCTGTTAACACGAGATCTGCGTGTCCTAGTGCATCAGTCACTGAAAGGAAGCATGCAGGTACAGCAGGCAGTGAAGAAAGCCAATGGAAGGTTGACCTTCATAACGAGAGGAGTTGAGCATAGGAGCAAAGAGGTCCTTCTGCAGTTGTTCAGGGCCGTAGTGAGACCGCACCTGGAGTACTGTGTGCAGTTTTGGTCTCCACATTTGAGGAAGGATATTCTTGGTATTGAGGGCTTGCAGCGTAGGTTTACTGGGTTAATTCCCGAAATGGCGGGACTGTCATATGTTGAAAGACTGGAGCGACTAGGCTTGTATACACTGGAACTTAGAAGGATGAGAGGGGATCTTATCGAAATATATAAGATTATTAAGGGGTTGGAAACGTTAGAGGCAGGAAACATGTTCCCAATGTTGGGGGAGTCCAGAACCAGGGGCCACAGTTTAAGAATAAGGTGTAGGCCATTTCGAACTGAGATGAGGAAAAAGAATTTCAGTCATAGAGTTAGAAATCTGTGGAATTCTGCGCCTCAGAAGGCAGTGGAGGCCAATTCTCTGAATGCATTCAAGAGAGAGCTATATAGAGCTGTTAAGGATAGCGGAGTCAGGGGGTATGGGGAGAAGGCAAGACCGGGGTACTGATTGAGAATGATCACATTGAATGGTGGTGCTGGCTCGAAGGGCCGAATGACCTACTCTTGCACCTATTTTCTATTGTCTATTGTTTTTAACACGGCAGCCAGCCAAAAGTCGCTTGTCTTTTTCTTTTCTCTTCATGTTTAATTACATTTTTATTTCAAGTTTTTCGTGTACCTTGTTGTGTATTATAACTGTTTGCAAATCAAGTTCCCTCCGGGGATGAACAAAGTTCCTTCGTATCGTATCGTATCGTAAACGGGAAACCCTCAGTGCTCCCTTTATCCTGTTCAGTTACAGGTGCGGGAAGAGAGGGCATCGCCCGTCAATGATATTTAAGGTGAAGCCTGGTAACGATCAAGGCATTGATAGCAATTGGGAACTGGTATATAATGAGACACATGGCCAGCGTAGATCAGGAATGAGCAAATTCAATGACAGGATAGGTTTGAACGGCCGAGTATCCAATTCTACGCCAATTGCTTTTATGACCGGCGGGTGGGCAATTGAAAATGGACTGCAATGTCAGAACTGTTAGTGGTTCGGTTTCAGTGTTTTTAAACTGCTATATATAGAGCACTACGCTACAGTCACACGGTTTTCGGACCAAAATATCTGTCAACCATGTCAAGATAAACCAATCTATTTTGTCTATAAACAATCCATTCTACTCCATTCCCAGCACATACATGTGCTTATCCAGAAGCCTTTTAAATGTCATTATCATCTTGGGATCACCCACCACGTTTGACAGCGTTCCAGCGACTCAACATGCGCTGTGTAACTGTCCCCGCACTCCTCCATTTACCACTCGCACACATTGAAGCTGTGTCCTCTAGTCTTTGACACTTCCACTCAGAGGGGCATTTTTGACGAGTTTCCCTATTGTAGGCGCATTGACCTTCATTGCGGAGATTACTCTACAACAATAGTCATGTTGCAGTACAGCGCACAGTCCTAGCAGAGAGAGAGTGGTATCGGCGTCGGTTTATTATTGTCACCGGATACTTCGTTCGCGGGCTCTGCAGTTAAGTCATGCCATTCATGAGAACAACCAAACCATAGACAAATGCAACAGGCAGTGCAAAGGGAAAGACAACCAGGGTGCAAGGATGTTACATCTGGAGAGAAAGTGAAGAGTTAACAAATTGCAGGCATCCCAATGGGTAGGTTGGGAAATCAGAACTACACCCGCAGCGAGCCAAGATGGAGCGGACATTGAGACTGGTTTTGGTGTTCATATTCGCGGATCATTGAAGATTAAGGTAGGTGGATCGGAGAGCGGAAGATCCACAAAATATTTCACTTTACCGACCTGCGAGGTTATTCTTCAATAGGAACTGGGTGGATTGGCGGATAATATGCTGAACCTGACAGAAAAGGGACGAGAAACTTCGCCTACCCACATCCTTCGCAGATTCTTCCTAGCCGATGTATTAATAAAACATTTGGCGTTTCGCTCAAATTTCCAGCGTCTGCAGTTCTTTGTGTCTACATTTGCCCTTACTGCGTGTAGCTGACTGCGTGGACTGCGTGTAGCTCTGTCCACTTCATTGCTCGCTTCCAGCCTTCAGAGACAGCTACCTCAACGCTGAGCCCGAATTGAAGCCTGGTGCTCTCCTACAGTACAATATCTTGCCCCCGCCTCACAGACTGTGCCTGAACTTACGGGTCTGAATTTACCAGATGCAAATATAAAGCAATGGAAATACACAGCATTTACATCAGGGCCTGTACACAGAAGAGCTCCAGTGAGAAATAGTAAAGAGAAAACCCTATATTATGAACAATGAATGCTCCCATTTTTTTGTTTATAATATATCCATAAAATGCCGTGGGCTTCCCCTTACTACCAATTGCCAAGAACCTTTCAAGGCCTCTTTTAGCGCCCCCAGTTGTTTGTTTCCGTTTCTTCTCCCCTTCATTATATTCACCTGATACAAGTTTCTTTACTTTGCATACGCTTCCTTTTATTGACGAAGCGTATAATATCTCTAGAACTTATTGAGTTATGATCATTGTCCTCAAATTGCGAAACCTTTCAAATGTGATCACCTGATCGGACGCATTCCCAATAAGTTTTAGTGCCGCCCCATCCCGAGTTTGAATACACGTATTGTTTCAAGAAACTTCCCAGAGGCATCTAACCATTTCAGTTCTATCAGAAACTCACTCTTCAAGTGAGTTCCAGTCAAAATTGGAAAAGTGGAAATCACTAATTACAATAACACTTTTGTTCTACATCTTTTCACGATCTTCCTGCATATAATTGGGTGGCCTAAAAATATAACTCCATCAGACGGCTGTGGACGCCAAGTCATCGGGTATTTTTAATGTTGAGATTCACAGATTTTTGATTGGTAATGGTGAAAACGTTATGGGGAGAAAGCTGGAGAACGAGGTTGTGACCGAAGATAGGCGAGTCATGATTGAATGGCGGACTAGATTAGTTGTGCTGAATTGCCTAACTTACTTCCATTACTTACTTATTCATGAATTGATGAACGCACAACCACACACATATACGAATCTACGCACACGCACACACAAACATATACCCACACATTCACAAATACTCACGCACGCGCGCGCACAACACCGCACAATCATACATGTACACGAATCTACACACACACAAACGCCCACGCACACTCGCTCACTCTCACACACACACATACACACGCGGGCGCGCGCAAACACACTAATACACACACACACACACACACACGCGCACACACACGCACACTCGCTCACTCTCACACACACCCAAACACGCGCGCGCGCGGAAAGAAACTTGTTTGTTCAAGAGAGTGTGACTAATATTGGGGTTGCGTCATTCTCCCGTCCCCACTGGGGAGTTGGTGGGTGTATTAAAGAACATCCGAACTGCGCTATCGCTCCATTGTGTTCCTGAACTTCACTGGGACAATCAGATGGAACGGGCCCCAATTATATACGTCCATGAAATTAGCTATCCGATCCTGGCTGCGTTTGGTATCCCTGGTAAGCTGTGATGAGATTGTTTAATGCTTCCTCCTGACAGACCGTGAGTACTCTGACTGCCTGTTCCATCCTCTCCGGCACCTTACAGTAATCTGATGTGCGATCAACACAGAAATTGCAACTTCAGACGCAGTGCATCGGCGTCAGCGGCCATAAATGGAGGGAATAGGAGATATGTGGACAGATGTCCAAAGAGTGGACATCACGGGGATTTAATGCGGTGTTTTTAAAGGAGGAATGAAAACGCAAACTCGAGTTTAAAGAGCACATGACGTTGTGATAATTAATATGATGAGTTTCTGAAGAATGGAGCATTGAAAGAGCCTCGTCTTACTAACACTATGTGGTTCTTGTGATTCGCTTCGCTGAGGGCTGTCGCGCTACGCAACATTCAATCGTAACTTTAGCTCCATTACATCAGTGGTTCCATTTAAATACTAATTTCACTGTACTTTGCTCTTCCCCCAGCGAACGTGCTGACGGCTGCGATCCTGTACCGGGGTAAGTGCGGGCTCTCGAAAGGAATCACCCGGTACATGGTGGCGATGGCAATCTCCAACCTCCTCGTTCTCATCGTTCACGTGTTAATTCATAAAATCTACATGTACTATATCCCCAACTCCTTCCTCTCCCTCAGCGCAATTTGTCCTTCCAATATATACCTGCGGATCGTTACTCTGGACTATTCCGTGTGGTTAACCATGTCCTTCACCTTTGACCGTTTTGTCAGCATTTGCTGCCCGAAGCTGAGACTCACCTATTGTACGGATCGGACGGCCGTCACGGTCATTGTGTCCTTGTGCGCGCTGAGCTGCTTGAAGTACATCCCCTTTAACTTCATGTACGTGCCACGCTTCACCGTGGATAGTGTGAAATGGGGGTGCCGACCCAAACACGGCTACTTCATGTCCGATTGGTGGTTGGTTTTTACGTGGATGTGTAGCATCTCTCTCCCCTTCCTACCCTTCCTAATAATCCTATTGTTCAAGGGACTGACGGTCAAAAACATCATAGCGGCCAACAGAGTCCGTCGTCGCCTGAAGGCAGTGGATAGCAAGGACACGGAAGCGGAGAATCGGCGGAAGTCCATCGTTTTACTGTTCACCGTGTCGGGCGCCTTCATACTGCTTTGGACAACGGTCGCTGTAACTTTCATCTGCACTCGGGTCACTGTGAACTTCGTGAGCGGGGATCACTCAAGCCCATCTTACATCGCCTATGACGTTGGGGTCTTGCTCATGCACATCAGCTCCTGCGCCAACACGTGTATCTACGGGATTACACAGAGGAAATTTAGACAGGAGGTGAAGAACGCATTTACACATTTAACTAGTATTATCGTTAAACCCATGACACTGGCGCGCCAGTTGCCTAGAACTGGAGGTGGGACATGACGCAGCCCATCAATCTATTATCTCACATGATCGTGCTGTTCGGTGAATTTGGTTCCATCCAGAGCGGGCATGTTGGGCAGGACTCTTCGTGGAATAAAATGTTATCCCAATGTCTAAATTATTGTAACTTGTAAGCCCCGATATATTTCCCATGTAGCGCGCTCGCAACACCTGTTCAAGGCGAGTTCATGCGTGACTTATTTGTTCTTCTAACATCAATATCCGGCACATTCTTTTTGCCCCAAATCCATATGATCCACAACTTCAGTATCAACCTACATGCCCCCCCTCTCTTTGTTGTGTACTACGTGAATGTGCATTCACCCCCCCCCTCCAGCGTGTGCCCTCTCCATCCCTCCCCTTCCCGTTTTACCTACGAGTCTGACTGTCCACGATTATATAATCTCCGTTTACTTTGTTGTCACCTTCTCCTAGCTAACAATGATCTATTCTACATTTTCTTTGTGCTGCATCCACTTTGATGTCTCATTCTCACTCCTTACACCTCCTTATCTCTGTGTCGCCCTTTCCCCTGACGTTTAGTCTGAAGAAGGGTCTCGACCCGAAACGTCACCCATCTCTTCTCTCCAGAGACGCTGCCTTTCCCGCTGAGTTTCTCCAGCATTTTGTGTCCAACGTCTATGTAAACCGCCATCCGCAGTTCCTTCCTGCTCCTTTCCACCTATATTTCTTCCTCTGGCTCCATATTTTTACGCCTCCTGTATCCTTAGCTCCTTCTTTCACACTTTCTCTCTTTTGATCTCTGGAATTTGTACCCATCCGAAATTTATTGTTGGTGCATTTACTGTGGGTGTCCGGATAACACGGCCGTTGCGTCCTGCTCCGCGTTGCTCTGCGTAGCTAACGGTTCTCCACAACAGGGAGCTGCAACATTAACCTATGATCCTGTGTGTTATATTCCTCGGTTTAAATGTACGCTCTAGTGAAATAGAACGATTAAAATTGATTAATCTTTGCATGAACATTGATATTTTGAGAGAAAAAAATGCATTGTATTAAAATCTCTGTGTCTGTAAACCTACCTTAGTTATTTTCGAATCACGTGACAGGTAATCCGTTCTTGGGTGAGTAGTGGTTAAGTTTAAACGTTAAAGAAGATGTGCGAGGAAAGTGCGGAAGAGTGTTTTGAATAAGGACAGGTCTGGATGTTGGGGGAAAGTACTTAATTGAGGCATTGTTCCTTCGATTATATGTCGAAATCAACACGCCTTATGATCAAAGTGCAGGATCAGCATTTCCCACTGAGGTTGAGAGATAAGGATGGCAATTGAAAGGGTCAGTGGGTGACGAATGGTGTTGTAAAAGCCCACGAAGGAAGATTGTCAGGTTTAAGAATGAGGCATTAGACGCGGCTTTGCAGGAACATAAAGCGAGTCGGAAACTCAAGCGGACAATGAGAGCCGTGAGAAGGGGCATGAAATGTATCGCGATGCAGATTAAGGAACATCCCATGATTTCTTACACGTCCGTTAGAACTAAGGGAATGGGGGTGGGGGTGGGGGGGGAGATGGGAACATTTAAAGATCAAGGAGGGATTTATGCGTCGAATCGGATAATGTAGGTGAGGAAATAAAGCAGTACTTTCCATCTGTATTCACCTAGGAGAAGGACTTGGAGGATAGACATTAGACAATAGGTGCAGGAGGAGGCCATTCGGTCCTTCGAACCAGCACCGCCATTCAATGTGTGATCATGGCTGATCAATCTCAATCAGTACCCCGTTCCTGCCTTCTCCCCATACCCCCTGACTCCGCTATCCTTAAGAGCTCTATCTAGCTCTCTCTTGAATGCATTCATAGAATTGGCCTCCACTGCCTTCTGAGGCAGAGAATTCCACAGATTCACAACCCTCTGACTGAACAAGTTTTTCCTCATCTCAGTTCTAAATGGCCTACCCCTTATTCTTAAACTGTGGCCCCTTGTTCTGGACTCCCCCAACATTGGGAACATGTTTCCTGCCTCTAACGTGTCCAACCCCTTAATAATCTTATACGTTTCGATAAGATCCCCTCTCATCCTTCTAAATTCCAGTGCATACAAGCCTAGTCGCTCCAGTCTTTCAACATATGACAGTCCCGCCATTCCGGGAATTAACCTAGTAAACCTACGCTGCACGCCCTCAAGTGTAGCAAGTGTAGATAATACAAGTGTAGATAATACAAATATGATAAGACAGTTTATGATCGAGATGTGGTGGTGCGGAAGAAATACCTAGTGAAAACCAAGGGAACTATTATCCGTTGAGCTTCTCATCAATGGCAAAGAAGCTATTGGAGGGCATTCTTCGAGACAGGAATTACTCTTATTTGAACGAGAATAGGCTAATTAAGGTTAGTCAGCACCGCTTTGATCCAGGCGATTAAGGTGTACAGGATTCAAGATGACCTGGTCGTATAATAATAATAATATTCATTTATTGTCATTGCAACGAGTACAACGAAATTAAAAAAATAGCCAATCCTGACGGTGCGTACAAACATATATGCAATAAATGCAAAAACAAATAAATACATAAATACAATTAAATACAATTATATTAAGTACAAGATTTTTTAACGGTGTTGCGTAGTGCAAAGGTAGTGTTCAGTTCTCGTATGGCCCTGGGGTAAAAACTGTTCTTAAGTCTGTTTGTTCGGGATTTGATCGACCTGAAACGTCGACCAGAGGGCAGATGAACAAACAGACGGTGGCCGGGGTGGGATGGATCTTTTATTATTTTGCCTGCTCTACTGAGGCAGCGTAGTCTGAACAGGTGCTCCAGGGAGGGCAGTGAGCAGCCGATGATCTTCTGGGCCGTCGTGATGACCCTCTGAAGGGCCTTCCTGTCCTTTTCTGAGCAGCTGGCATACCATGTGGTTATACAGTATGCCAGCACACTCTCGATGGAGCAGCGATAGAAGGACAACATGAGCTTCTCCTGCAGGTTGGTTTTCCTGAGGATCCTCAGGAAGTGGAGTCTCTGCTGTGCCTTCTTTACTGTGGTGATGGTGTTGGTAGACCAGGTAAGATCCTCTGCGATGTGCGTACCCAGGAACCTGAAAGCTGGTACCCTTTCCACACAGACCCCATTGATGTAGAGTGGGTCGTAATCTCCACTGATTTTTCTAAAGTCAATTATAAGTTCCTTTGTTTTGGAGGAGTTCAGGACCAGATTGTTCACTGAACACCATGGAACCGTCTTATTGGGAAGAGGCAGAGGGCTATGTTGGAATGTAGATTCCATCCCGGGAATTAAACTCGTAAACTTTGAGCCTCACCGCGGGGCCGTGGACTTAACATCTGAGCGTGCGCTACCTTGCCTCGGAACGCCGCTTCAACCGCGGCCTGCGGACTTAACTCGAGGAGTTCGCGGTCTCAGGTTGAGACCGGTCGGGAGCTCCAAAAGCCGCACGAGGTTCGACAAGCCCCGACCCAGGGTAGATAGCCCGGCGAGGGGGAGCTGAGATTCCCACCTGATGCGGGAGCTTGATCGCCCGGACGAGGAAGGCCCGCCGCCGGCTACAGGAGTCAAGATCATCCCGTCAACGGAAGGTTAGAGGCCCCGGACCGCTGGAGGACAAAGAAGGGAAGATATTGAACTTTTGTTCGCCTTCCATCACAGTGAGGAATGTGGAGGAGTCACTGTGGGGTGTTCATGTTAAACTGTATTTTGCGTGTCCTATTGCTTTTTATTGGGATGACTGTCTCGCAAATGAAATTCCTCGTATGTTGCAAAACATACACCGATCAGCCAAAACATTATGACGAATGACAGGCGAAGTGAATAACGTTGATTATCTTGTTACAATGGCACCTGTCAAGGGGTGGAATATATTAGGCAGCAAGTGAATGGTCAGTTCTTGAAGATGATGTGTTGGATGCAGGAGAAATGGGCAGGAGTAATGACGTGAGCGACTTTGACAAGGGCCAAATTGTTTTGGCCAGACGACTGGGTTCATATACCACCAAACCTGTCCTATCGATGTAACTGTCTAACTGTTTCTTAAATGTTGGGATAGTTCCAGCCTCAGCTACCTCCCCCGGCAGTTTGTTCCATACATCCACCTTCCGTTGTATGAAAAGGTTATCCTTTAGATACCTATTAAATAATTTTCCCTTCACCTTCAGCCTACGTCCTCTGGTCCTCGATTCACCTACTCAGGGCAAGAGACTCTGTGCATCTACCTAATCTATTCCTCTCATCATTTTATTAACCTCAATAAGATCACCCCTAATCTTCTTGCGCTCCAAGAAACAGAGTCCCGGCTTACACACCCTCTCATAGAAACATAGAAACATAGAATATAGGTGATGGGGAGGCCATTCGGCCCTTCCATCCAGCACCACCATTCATTGTGATCATGCCTGGCCATCCACAATCAGTAACCTGTGCCCAACTTCTCCCCATGTTCCTTGATTCCACTAGCCCCCAGAGCTCTATCTAACTCTCTCTTAAATTCATCCAGTGATTTGTCCTCCACTGCCCTCTGTAGCAGAGAATTCCACAAATTCACAACTCTCTGGTTGAAAAGTTCCTTCTCACCTCAGATTTAAATGGCCTCACCCTTTATTCTAAGACTGTGTCCCCGGTTCTTGACCCCCCCCCCCAACATTGGGAACATTTTTCCTGCATCTAGCTTGTCCAGTCCTTTTAGAATTTTATATGTTTCTACAAGATCCCCTCTCATCCTTCTAAACTCCAGTGAATACAAGCGCAGTTTACTAAATCTTTCCTCATATGACAGTCCTGACCAGAGCCTCAATTTCGTTCGTGATCCAAGCTTCCCGCTTCGCACCTCACTCCATCAGGAACATGCATGTCATCCACTCTGGCCCCCACACTTTAAAAATACTTCACTTAGCGGACGTTCGTTTGCCCGGAAACAACTTGGCCCAATCAAATTTAACAAGTTATTGTCTAATACCATCAAAGTTAGCCTTGCCCCTGTTCAGAATTTTAAGTGGTAGGTTCTACCTGTCTCGATCAAAAACTATCCTGAAGCTAATAGCACAGCGATCGCTAAAAGATTTGACCGCCAACACTTTCGTAACTTATCCTTTCCAAGCTCCAAAGAGTAGATCTAGCTATAATAGTAGCGCAGCGGTAGAGTTGCTGCTTTACAGCGAATGCCGCGCCGGAGACTCAGGTTCGATCCTGACTACGGGTGCTGCACTGTAAGGAGTTTGTACCTTCTCCCCGTGACCTGCGTGGGTTTTCTCCGAGATCTTCGGTTTCCTCCCACACTCCAAAGACGTACAGGTATGTAGGTTAATTGGCTGGGTAAATGTAAAAATTGTCCCTAGTGGGTGTAGGATAGTGTTAATGTGCGGGGATCGCTGGGCGGCACGGACTTGGTGGGCCGAAAAGGCCTGTTTCCGGCTGTATATATATGATATGACATGATATGATAAGCCAGAGAAGGTTCAGAAGAACCTATCGCGGCAAACCTACCTCGTTTACCAGAAACACGCTGCTGAAGAAAGATTTCACAAACACGTTTCAGAAACGTCGTATGATGGGGTCGCTTAACCTTGAGAAGAACATTCAGGGTGGAACATATCCGGTTATACGCGCTAAACTCCCGTTGTCGTCGAACGTCCGTCACGGGCGTTCTAAGGGCATTCGCCCTTTAAAATCCTGCTCTCAAAGTCAATACTTGAAGCCCCCCATTGTAAATGCTTCGATAGTAATCATGTTTTGTCCTTCTGCTGACTGGTGAACATGCAACAAAAAGCTTCCCACTGTAGCTCAGTACACGTGACAATAGACTAAACTGAGTTGAACTGAACTGACCTGAATATCTGTGCATCTAAGCAATGTATTCCTTTCCCATACCACCCCCTCCCCCCACCCTCACCACATCACCCCCGTCGCCTCCCACTTATGGTCCTTGCTCTGGATTGATATTTAACGTCTCCTCTACCCTCAGTTCCGTCGTTTAAGCCTTTTCTCTTTTCATCTCAACCCTTTGTCCATCCAACTGCCAATCCAACCCCACCACCCACCCCATCTCTCCCCCCCCCCTCAACTGAATCTGTTTAATGTTCATTGTTTCAGCAGTTTTTGGGTCTTTACGGCAACACAACCCGAGCACATCTCCGGTTTCCTGTCCCGCTGTGTTCATGATGTTGAACTGTTCGCTTTAACGGGTGTCTGAAACATTTATCCACGGTCCTTTGTGTCATATTTCCTGGATCTCATTGCGCGCATTGTGAAATTGAACTATTAGCTTTGATTAACGTACATATTAACATCAATATATTGAGAGAAAATGACATTGTATTAAAATCAGTGAATCTGAAAACCTACCCCAGTTCTTCTGGAATCATATTACATATAATCCATTCTCGGTTTATGAAGAGTTAGAATAGATGTGGGAGCAAGTTCTATTTTAAGCTGCAACTGGTCGAAGGTTGATTTGAATCGGGACGGATCCGGATGTTATGGGAAGGTAGTTAATTGGGGCAAGGTAGATTAAAATGTCACAAAAGATATATATAAAACGCGGCAGTAACTGAGTGGGACAGGCAGCATCTCTGGATGGAAAGAATGGATGAAGTTTCGGGTCGAGATAATTCAGACTGGGGCTCAGTGGAGAGGGAAACGAGATACATGGAATGGTAAGGTGTGAAAACGGGAGATCAAAGGCGACGTGGTTCAACGAAAATATAAAATGGTTCATTGTTACCAATGGGAAGCAGACAACGAGGCATATTATGTACAATTTAATCATTAGGACAGTCAGACTGGTCGGAGAACTAGGATTGGGGGGGGGGGGGGGTGGGGTGAAGAGAGAGGGAAAGGAAGTTATGTAGTTAGAGCAGTCAACTTTCATACCGATGGATTGTAAGCTGCCCAAGCGAAATATGAGGGGCTGTTCCTTCAATTTGGGTTGTACCTCACTCTGACAGTGGAGCAGGCTCAGGACAAACAGGGGAGTATGGGAATGGAAGGAGGACTTAAAGAGTTTAGAAACCCGGAAATCATGTAGGTCTAGGCGTAGTGAGCGGAGGTGTTCAGCGAAACGATCGCCGAGCCTGCTTGGCCGAGCTTGGTCTCGCCGATAAATAGGAGTCCACACCTGGAACACTGGATACAGTAGATGAGGTTGGAGGAGGTGCAAGAGAACCTCTGCCTCACCTGCAAGGACCGTCGGGGCTCTTGGACGGAACCATTAGGCAGGAGTTAGGGACGGCAGATAGTAATCCGTTGTTATTGGGTAAAGGCACAGATATATAACCATATAACCATATAACAATTACAGCACGGAAACAGGCCAGTTTGGCCCTTCTAGTCCATGCCGAACACTTTCTCCGACCTAGTCCCATCTACCTGCTCTCAGACCAGAACCCTCCAATCCCTTCCCATCCATATACCTATCTAACTTACTCTTAAATAATAAAATCGAGCCTGCCTCCACCACTTCCACCGGAAGCTCATTCCATACAGCCACCACCCTCTGAGTAAAAAAGTTACCCCTCATGATACCCCTAAACTTTTGTCCCTTAATTGTGAAGTTATGTCCCCTTGTTTGAATCTTCCCCACTCTCAAAGGGAAAAGCTTACCCACGTCAACTCTGTCCGTCCCTCTTAAAATTTAAAAAACCTCTATCAAGTCCCCCCTTAACCTTCTGCGCTCCAAAGAATAAAGACCCAACCTGTTCAATCTCTCTCTGTAGCTTAAGTGCTGAAACCCAGGCAACATTCCAGTAAATCTCCTCTGTACTCTCTCTATTTTGTTGACATCCTTCCTATAATTTGGCGACCAGAACTGCAAACCATATTCCAGATTCGGCCTCACCAATGCCTTGTACAATTATAACATTACGTCCCAACTTCTATATTCGATGCTCTGATTTATAAAGTCAAGCGTATCAAACGCCTTCTTCACCACCCTATCCACATGAGATTCCACCTTCAGGGATCAATGCACAGTTATTCACAGATCCCTCCGTTCCACTGCATTCCTCAATTCCCTATCATTTACCCTGTACGTCCTATTTTGATTTGTCCTACCAAAATGCAGCACCTCACACTTATCAGCATTAAACTCCATCTGCCATCTTTCAGCCCACCCTTCCAAAAGGCCCAAGTCTCTCTGTAGACTTTGAAAATCGACTTCATTATTAACTACACCACCTATCTTAGTATCATCTGCATACTTACTAATTCAATTTGCCACACCATCATCCAGATCATTGATGTAAATGACAAACAACAGCGGACCCAACAAAGATCCTTGGGGTACTCCACTAGACACTGGCCTCCAACCTGACATACAGTTGTCAACCATTACCCTCTGGTATATCCCATTCAGCCATTGTTGAATCCATCTTGCAACTTCACTATTAATACCCAACGATTTAACCTTCTTAATCAACCTTCCATGTGGAACTTTGTCAAATGCCTTACTGAAGTCCATATAGACAACGTCCACAGCCTTGCCCTCATCAATTTCCCTGGTAACCTCTTCAAAAAATTCAAGAAGATTAGTCAAACATGACCTTCCAGGCACAAATCCATGTTGACTGTTCCTAATCAGGCCTTGTTTATCCATATGTTTATATATATTGTCCCTAAGTATCTTTTCCATTAATTTTCACACCACAGACGTCAAACTAACAGGTCTATAATTGCTAGGTTTACTTTTAGAACCTTTTTTAAACAAGGGCACAACATGCGCAATGCGCCAATCTTCCGGCACCATCCCCGTTTCTAATGACGTTTGAAATATTTCCGTCTAGCCCCTGCTATTTCTGCACTAACTTCCCTCAATGTCCTAGGGAATATCCTGTCAGGACCTGGAGACTTATCCAGATGGGAGTATTTTAAAGGCCAGCTGATCAAAGTGCAGGATCGGCATGTCCCAGTAAGGACCAGGGATCAGGATGGCAAACTGAGGGAACCGTGGTTGACCAAGGACGTCGTTCCCTACGCCCGGAAGAAAAGGAAGCTTATACTCAATAGACAACAGGCAAAAGACAATAGGTGCAGAAGTAGGCCATTCGGCCCATTGAGCCAGCACCGCCATTCAATGTGATCGTGGCTGATCATCCACAGTCAGTACCCCGTTCCTGCCTTCTCCCCATACCGCCTGACTCCTGTATCATTAAGAGTTCTATCTAGCTCTCTCTTCTAATCATCCAGAGAATTGGCCTCCACTGCCTTCTGAGGCAGCGAATTCCACAGATTTACAACCCTGACTGAAAAAGTTTTTCCTCATCTCCGTTCTAAATGGTCTACCCCTCATTCTTAAACTGTGGCCTCTGGTTCCGGAATCCTCCAACATTGGGAATATGTTTCCTGCCTCTAACGTGTCCAATCCCTTAATAATCTTATGTTTCAATAAGAGCCCTCTCATCCTTCTAAATTCCAGTGTATACAAGCCTAGTGGCTCCAGTCTTTCAACATACGACTGTCCCGCCATTCCGGGAATTAACCTAGTGAACCTACGCTGCACTTCCTCAATAGCAAGAATATCCTTCCTCATATTTGGAGACCAAAACAGCACACAGTACTCCAGGCCCTGTACAACTGCAGAAGGACCTCTTTGCTCCCATACATGCCATTACCTTTCTTTACTGTCTGCTTTACCTGCATACTAACTTTAAGTAACTGATGAACAAGGACACCCAGATCTCTTTGCAATTCCCCATTTCCTAACTTGACTCCATTCAGATAATATTCTGTCTTTCTGTCCTTACCACCAAAGAGGATAACCTCACATTTGTCCACATTAAACTGCATCTGCCATGCATCTTCCCACTCACACAACCTGTCCAAGTCACCCTGCATCCTCATAGCATCCTCCTTATGTCCAGTTTAAGATGGTGTCATCAGACGGGACTTACGAGGATATAAAACGAGTAGGTCAAAGATCAAGCGGGCAATTAGAAGGGTCTCTCTCTCTCTTTCTCTCTCTCTCTCTCTCTCTCTCTCTCTCTCTCTCTCTCTCTCTCTCTCTCTCTCTCTCTCTCTCTCTCTCTCTCTCTCTCTCTCTCTCTCTCTCTCTCTCTCTCTCTCTCACTCTCTCTCTCTCTCTCTCTCTCTCTCTCTCTGGGACAACACGTGGTTTAATGTCCTTGTGTTAAGGAATAAGGAGCTGATAGTTGAATCTTGTATTCAGCATTGTTGCCAATAAATGTTTACGTAAATTCGCTGTGTACTACTTTGTACAGGGGAGAGTCCTTCCCTGCAAAAATCTATCTCCATCTTATTGCCCATATCCACTAATCTCAGTTTCCCACTTTAGCGGTGTACAAAATTAACCAGTGAGTGGGTTATAAAGTCATACAGCAGGAGAACAGTTCCTTCTACTATCTGGTCGATGTAGACAAATGTACCGCATGTTGCTACGGGGGAGGCGGCATAGGTGAACATTATTGGGGGCCTGATCGACATCTTTGTTGGCCCCTAGTGGCACGGCACAGGACGGCACGGTGACGCAGCTGGTAGAGTTGCTTACCGCGCCGAAGACGCGGGTTCGATTCTGACCACGTACGGAGTTTGTACGTCCTCCCTGTGACCGCGTGGGTTTTCTCAGGGTAATGCACTCCGGTTTCCTCCCACACAAGTTTGTAGTTTAATTTGCTTCGGTAATGTTGTAAATTGTCGCTAGTGTGTGTAGAATAGTGTCAATATGCGGGGACACTGGTCGGCGCGGACTCGGTGGGTCGAAGGACCTGTTTCCGTTCTGTATCTCCAAACTAAACTAAACACTGGTAAAGTTCCGCATGACGTGTGGAGAGTAAATGAAGAGCTGCAGACAAGAGCAAAGTCATTACAGAGCTGTGAATCGAACATCAGTGGCACGGCTCTTCTCAGTAAAAGTGCTGAGGCAAACAATTAATTCACACTTCGAAAACTTATGTCGAACCGAACATAGAGACTATGGCGTCGTTGGGGAGGAAGATCCTGCTTTGCTTACAGATTCACAGGGTCATAGAGTCATACAGTGTGGAAACAGGCCCTTCGTCCCAATTTGCCCACACCGGCCAACATGTCCCCGCTACCCTCCTCGCACCTGCTTGTGTTTGGTCCATATCCTTCCAAACCTGTCCTTTCCATGTACTTGTCAAACTGTTTCTTAAACGTAGGGATAGTCTCTGCCTCAACTACCTTCCCTGGCAGCTCGTTCCATACAACCACCATCCTTTGTCTGGAAAAATGTACCCCTCAGATTCCTATTAAATCTTTTCCTCTTCACCTTGAACCTATGTCTTTTGGCCCTCGATTCCCCTACTATGGACAAGAGACTCTGTGCATCTACCTGATTTATTCCTCTCATGATTTTATACACATCTGATTGAGCTGTCTAACGTGCATTCATGAGGGCGTACATTTACATGGAATGTTGAGAGTCAATGGGATCCAGGGTTGGGAAATTATTTCAAAATTAGCTTCGGAACAGGAGATCGATGATAATGGTGGAGAGCTGAATTGATCGTATATTGAATAGAACATTGAATAGACCGGCAGACGCGCCGATTCTCTTTCCCAGAATATTGGAATGGAGAACCAGTTTGCATTATTTTAAGGCGAATGGGGGAAAGATTTTAGAGGAACATGAGGATTCATTTTTTCACACAAAGGGTGGGGGTGCATGGAACGAGCTGCGGGGGGAGGTATTTGAGGCAGGAATTATCGCAACGATTAAGAAACAATTAGACTTTCTTACTGGCGGCAGCTCAACAGAATATGTAAATTTAGAGCACTGTAAACGATATAATAAACGGGGAAAAAACGTAGCACCTGCTCGCACGTGTATATATACACATACACATACACAATGTGTATATATACAGATACACATACACAAATACATATACATACACACAAGTGTATATATATATATATATACATACATATCTATATATACAGATAGATGGACAAGGGCTAAAAGCAGGCAAGTGGGACGAGTGTAGATGGGACATGTTGGTCGGTGTGAGCAACTTGGGCCAAAGGGCCAGTTTCCATGCTGTATGACCAAGACACTATGGCTCTAGTTGTCTTTGATTGGAAGCCTGTGCACAATAGCGTGGAACGAGAGTGGTGCATTCAAACATTGTTTACCACACCGTTTAAAGCAGATGTGAGGGGAGTGTTTTTACACAATGGGAGGTGGGTGCTTGGAACGCGCTGCGCGGTGTGGTGGTGCAGGCAGATACCACAGTGGCGTTTCAGACGCCCTTGGATAGACATGGATTTGCAGGGAATAGAAGGGTATAGATCACATGCGAGAGATTGTTTTATCTTGGCATCATGTTCAGCACAAACATAGTGGTCCAAAGGACTTGTTTCTGCATAGAAAGGAACTGCAGATGCCGGTTTATACCAAAGATCGACACAAAAACCTGGAGTAACAGCGAATCAGTGTAACAAAATGTATACTGGACTCAGGATCCGGATGAATGAATGGTGAAGAGCACAAATGACTATTTAATAAAGCAAAGACAAGTAAAACACAGAAAAACTATCAACTATCAATAAAATAACAATACTAAATCACAGGTCTCACGCCCTGCTGCGTATTCGAGTCTCATGTCTGCACTGACTGGTACCGACACACGCCATGGTCAAAGCTCCCCCTCTCTGTCTTTAGTGAAGCTCTTTTCCCTCCACGAAGATGAAGCTCATGCTCTCATGGTGGAAGCATGTATTTATATAATGATTTTATCTCTCGGAACAACAGGTGATTCTATCTCAAACCGACTATACCCCTTGGTAACATAATGGCGTGGTTTGTAGTCATAGAGTGGTACAGTCTGGAAACTGGCCCTTCGGTCCAACTTGCCCACACCGGCCACACCTGTCCCAGCTACACGTCCCACCTGCCTGCGTTTGGTCCATATCCCTCCAAACTTGTCCGATTCATAGTTATGTGTCCTATCAGACACCAAGCTGGTCCCCGATGTCTCTGGAAAAGCAAAACTTATCTTAGTGACTTCGCAGCTGTCCTCGTGATCTACTGTTCCCTTTGATTTGGCGTAAGCGTTCTTCGCAAACATCTACAGGTTTTCCTGAGCCGGGTTGGAAATTCGGTGTTGCTAATTCGGCTGACAACATTTTGGCTCACATTGTTTGTTTAACCCTTACATTACAGCCAGACAGCATCTCTGGAGAAAAACAAGATGGGTGACATATCGGGTTGGGACCCTTCCACAGTGAACCGAACCGCCACCCATTCGCTAGCATTTAGACGGATGAGAGGGGATCTTATAGAAACATATAAAATTCTTAAGGGATTGGAAAGGCGAGAAGTAGGAAAAATGGTCCCGATGTTGGGGAGGTCTAGATCCAGGCGTCACAGTTTAATTATAAGGGGTAGGCCATTTAGGACTGAGACGAGGAAAAAAAGTTTTCACCCAGAGCGGTGTAAATCTGTGGAATTTTCTGCCACAGAAGGCAGTGGAGGTCAATTCACTGGATGTTTTCAAGAGAGAGTTAGATTTAGCTCTTCGGGCTAACGGTATCAAGGGATATAGGGGAAAGCAGGAATAGGGCACTGATTTTGGATGATCAGCCATGACCATATTGAATGGCAGTGCTGGTTGGAAGGGCCGAATGGCCTACTCCTGCACCGATTTTCTATATTACTATGTTCTATGTTTTCCCCAGAGATGGGGCTGGTTTCTGTGTTGTTCCTGTGCGGACGAGGCAGCTGGCAGCTCACCCCGTCCCCGTGCGCATTTTAGATGTTAGGTGTCAATAATTGTTTCAGTAACTCAAGCAATAAGAAATGGCACATCTATTTTTAACAGTAATGTCAATATCGGCAAAGAATTATAAAGGACTTACCAGGAACACCAATGACGACAAGGATAGGGTAGAAAACGTTTTCTACCTGGTTGACCACAGGCCCGTTCATGCCCAGAGATGATCCGCGTGTCCTGCCAGTGGTATGACAAGTCGCTTGCTTTATAACGATAGTAGCACATTCTCCAGAGAAACCATTTGAAGCCTCAACAAGGCAAATTAATTGAGATTAGTGTCAGTCATTTGAACAAAACAGGTTAGTCAGGTCACATTTACAACTTCTAATTATAGAATTGCGTAATAACTGCCAGCAAAGTTGGTTATTCTCTAAAATAAAGACTACATTATTATTTTATAGAATATAGAATTTATTGTAAGTAATGATTCCTATTCTATAAACTTCCAATTCAATTTCCATTCTCAGTTCCCCACAGTAAAGTAATGTTGAATTATCTATGCTTGCCCGTGTGCTTTTCTAAAACCCTCTTGCTGCTACTTCTACATTTGCTGCTACCACCATCCCCAGCATCACGTTCCACGCACTCGCCACTCTCTGCACAAAAACGTGCTCACGCAAATCCTATAAACTCTGACCATTTCACCTTAACCGTGTGCCCCACAATCTCCTCCACAGTGGAGAACGTTTTTATGACTAACTATCCCATCAATGGCTCTCGTAGCGTTGTGTTGCCAAGTCTCCTTTAAACCCTCGGCATGCCAGAGGAAGCATTCCAAGTTTGTCATGGTTCTCCTGGTTGTCAATGCTGTCCAATTTGGGAAGCAGACTGTTAGATTTCTTGTGCAGCACTCAGAAGCTTTCAAGCCATTGCTGCAAGGGGGCGAGCAGAACTGCACACATTCCTGAACATGTGACCGACCCAAAGTGTTGTCGGCCAGTATCATAACTTCCAGACCATTGTATTCAAAGCGCGACCAATGACGACCAATGATACCAAACAGCTTCGTTACCATTCTAGCTACTTGTATTTCTCCTTTTCGGGAACTATGGATCTGGACCATATTATCATCCCACACACCAGAGCTGATAACCCTCTTGCCACCAACACTGTACCCCCCCCCCTTACATTGATCTCCCAAAATGCACAACTACGGAGTTGCCGGGTGTAAAACCCGTCTGCAATTTAGTGGACATTGGGAAGGAAATGGAAACGGACTGTGCGGGCCTGGGGAATATGGCGGGGAGACTGTGGAGAAGAGACCACTGGAGGCGATTGGATCAGACACAGGCTGAGCGATGACGGCCTCGTGCTCGGCTTGTCTGCGAGTTTAGTGACAATTTCCGGTTATTAGAGAGAGGAGAGCTGCGCGTTGAGAGAGGTGGGGTCAGCGTGGGTTTCGGCTGTGGAGAATTCAACACTAATGATTTCGCGGCGGCGGTTCTAAGTAACAAAGACCAAAAGTAACGAGACAAAAGTGGAGACAAATGTTGGAGACGGGATAGTGTGCCGTAACTTTGCGGCGAGCCCTCTTGCCATAGGTAAAGGCCCAGTGACGTGAGCTCCGGAAGAATAGCTCGATATTATGCCGGCTGGGGATAGTGGTGTGGGGGTCTTGGGGGTGGGGGGGGGGGGGGGGAGAGCTCATTTACATCTGAACACAGGAGTAAAACAGTAAGGCTTCTGTTGAGGACTGACGGTTTTGCTTCTGAAAGGGAGAGGTCAGGTTGATAGTGAAAAGACGCCAAGGGGACAGCTGTGGTCAGCAGGGTAGAGGGATAGGGTTCGAGGGTGAAGTGCTATGGAGAAATGATGGGGGGTGAGATCGGAGGGACTATGAGGTGTAATGTGAAGGTGATCCCAGGACCGAGGTTCCTTGTTGGCAATGGGACTAGCAGGACCCCATAGATTCAACAAGGGTGTCAGTCAATGTGATGTTGCCGGTTCTGGCAAAGTGGAACCCCCGCAGGGACCAATGGCTCGAACCGGGATGAACGAATGCTTCCCGCCTGTTAGTGGTCGGTGCAGAGTCAAGTGTCTGCTGAGTCAATGGCTGCCCTCCCCCCACTCAGGTGACGGACTGCAGGCAAGGGTCGTCGGTGCGGTCAGCTGGCACGAAATAGGAGCGGCGGAGAAAGCTGTCAGTAAATCCGGCCTGGAACAGGACGGGTACTTGCTAAGATGGGGAGGTTCAGACACGTATTCGACAATGTTCCGCATGGTAGGCTGCTTTGGAAGGTTAGATCGCTTGGGATCCAAGGAGAGATAGCTGAATGGATAGCATATTTCCTATATGGAAAGAAGCACGGATTGATGGTGGAAGGTTGCTTCTCAGGCTGGAGCACTGTGGCTAGTGGTGTGCTTCAGGGTACCGTGCTGGGCCCGTTACTCTTTGTCATCTACATCAATGGTTTGGATGAGAACACCCCGGGCAAGATTAGCAAGTTTGCCGATGATACAAAAGTGAATGGAATGGAATTGAATTGAATACATTTTATTAGCCAAGTAATATGTACACACACAAGGAATTTGGCTTGGTGCCTTGCTGGCAAGTAACAAGACGATATACAGTAGACAATTAAAAATAAAACATTATAATTTAAAAATGGGATGTATGGAATGAAATACCAGAGCAAAAGGAGGCTACACACATTTGGCTGTTGAGTAGAACTACTGCTCATGGGGAAAAATGACGCAGCCAGACGTTTTTATATCTGGCTGCGGCTGCTTTGACAGTCCTGAGTCGCCTTCCAGAGGGAGGTGCTTCAAAGTGTTTGGGGCCAGGATGAGAGGGGTCAGAGATGATCTTACCCCCTCACTTCATGGTCCTTACAGTGCACAGTTGTTGATGGGGGAAGGTTTCAGCCAACAACTTTCTCGGCTGATCGAATGATGCGCTGCGACCGCCACTTCTCATGTTTGGTGGCTGAGCCAAACCAGGCCATGATGGAGAAGGTGAGGACAGACTCTAAAACGGCAGTATAAAACTGGACCATCAGTGGGTGGTTTTGCAGATAGTGAAGATGGTTGTGAAAGATTGTAGCAGGATCTGGATCGATTGAACCGGTGGGCTGCGAATGGATTATGGAATTCAATACAGAGAAGAGTGAGGTGTTGCATTTTGGTACGTCTAACAAGGGCAGGATCTATACAATGAATGGCAGACGTCTTGGGAGTGTTGTGGAGCAGAGGGATCTATGAATGAAGGTGCATCTTTCTTTGAAGGTCGATATGCAGGTAGATAAGTTGATCAAAAAGGATTTTGGCACTTTGACCATCACCAGTTACAGTTTTGAGTATAGAAGTTGGGAGGTCATGTTGCAGTCGTATAGACAATAGACAATAGAAAATAGGTGCAGGAGAAGGCCATTTGGCCCTTCGAGCCAGCACCGCCATTCAATGTGATCATGGCTGATCATTCTCAATCAATACCCCGTTCCTGCCTTCTCCCCATACCCCCTGAGTCCGCTATCCTTTAGAGCTCGATATAGCTCTCTCTTGAATGTATTCAGAGAATTGGCCTCCACTGCCCTCTGAGGCAGAGAATTCCACAGATTCACAACTCTCTGACTAAAAAAGTTTTTCCTTATCTCTGTTCTAAATGGCCTACCCCTTATTCTTAAACTGTGGCCCCTGGTTCTGGACTCCCCCAACATTGGGAACATGTTTCCTGCCTCTAAAGTGTCCAACCCCTTAATAATTTTATACGTTTTATACGTATAAAACGTTGGTGAGACAGCATTTAGAATATTGTGTTCATTATGGACACCGTTATAAGAACGATATTTTTAAGCTTGAAGGTGAAGAGTAAAATATTTAATTAGAAACTGAGGGGTAACTTTTTCCACACAAAGTGTGGTGGGTGCATGGAACAAGCTGCCAGATGAGGTAGTTGAGGCTGGGACTATCCCAACGTTTATGGAACAGGTAACAGGTACATGGAAAGGACGGGTTTGGAGTGATATTACCAAGCGCGGGCACGTGTGAGGTGTGTAGTGGGACATGTTGGCCGGTGTGGGAATGTTGGGCCAAAGGGCTTGTTTCCACACTGTATCACTCTATGACTCTTTGATAAGGAGCAAACGACTTGGTTGTGGTGGTGGCGGGTAGCGGCGACATCTTCGTGGTATCAGCCTTGCTGTGAGGTTAGATCTATGCTATCCCACTGTAACGTCCAATCCCTACACACTAGGGGCAATTTTCAGACGTCAATATCCTACAAAATTCACAAATCCGTCGAATGTGAGAGGAAACCGGGATGCAAACTGCATGCAGACAGCACTCCCTGACACAATCGAACCCGGGCATCTGGCGCTGTGAGCCGACAACTCTATCAGCGTGCCTTCAAATGTCACTGTAACCTTGGTAAGAGTGAAATTAGCTCATTGCGATCATACTGTATATCAGGAAGTTACTGTGTCTGATAAGGGTCCCCAACGGAAACGTCACCAATCTATAGATAGTCAGAAAATGCTGGATTAACCCAACTGATCAGCAGCACCTCTTTAGAACATGGATAGGCGACTTTTCGGGTCGGAAATCTTATTCAATTTGAAGACGTTTTCCGTCTAGAAATGTCACCTGTCTATATTGTCGACATATGCTGCCCGACCTGTTGAATTTCTTCTACATTTTGTGTCAATCTTCGGTATAAACAATCTACTGTAGTTCCTTGTTATTACGACAGATACCTATGTTCCCCATAGACGCTGCCTGACCCGCAGAGGTACTCCAGCATCTTGTGCATTCGTTGCTAAACGAACATCACCAGGTACTTGGGTTAAAGTACAGTAAATTATCCGTCGCACTACTTTGTACAGATTTATCCGTAGCAATTAGATGCAGATTTAATTCTAGCAAGATATCTATCCTGATAATTGCCATGTTGTGTCACGTATTGTAGTCAACAACCAATGCCGTTATTGTGTAATGACCGCATTATCTACCAGTAGATGACGCACCTGCAGACTCCTCCTTGCGGTGCTGCCCTCTGATGCGGTGTGGATTTCGCATGTTCTCCCTGCAACCGCGGGGATTTATCTCGTGGGCACCAGATCCTCTCCACGCACCAACGACTCTATTAGTTGACAGAATACATTTCCTCTATGATCCGACCCTGATGACGCAGGGCTGTTGTAGCATCAATGGTCATTTGAGTGCAATTCAAAGGGATACATTGAATGAGTTAGAAGGAGCTGCAGATGCTGGTTTTAACGGAAGATGGACACAAACAGCTGGAGTAACTCAGAGGGGCAGGCAGTATCTCTGGAGAGAAGAAATGGGTGACGTTTTGGTCGAGACCCTTTTTCAAACAGGGTCTCGACGCCAATCGTCACCAATTCCCCCTCTCCTAAGATGTTGCCTGCCCCGATGAGTTACATCGGCATTTTATGACTGTCTTCGGATACATTGAATGGGTGTGCGTATGTTAAATTGACTGAAAGAGTTATCCTAACGGTCGACATTGACTGAATGATAGGAACGGCCGCTCGGAGAGTAAGATGCAATAACACAATGTAGAAGAAGACGTAATTTCGAAAGGAATTTTCAGATTCACCGTGCTATTGAAGACACTTTATTGAATTGGAAAAGAAAACGAATGGGCTCTTAATCACATTTTTTAATTCATCCCTGAATTTTTTCTGGGACACCCCATAAATAAATGTGTTGGTGCAGGCACTCAGAGCTCTCAGCATATATCCCGACAGTTCTGCAATGGTAAATGGGTCGTTGTAATCTGACCCTAAAAGATTAACGTCTAGGATGTTTACACTCATGTAACACACGAAGGTCACCATCCAAAGCAATACAAAGTTACCGGATATGGCCAGCAATAGAACGATGGACTTCCTTCGGTTCTCCACCTCTTGATCGGCGCCGCTCTCGTCCTTTTTGTCCCGTCGGAGACCGCTCCTCACTCTATTGGCGTGTATAATGTGTTTGATTGTCAGGGCGTTGAGGAGAATAATCAGCAAAATTGGCACAACTGGGGTTACAATGGATTCGAACACGGAAGGTGCTGCCCCTATCGATGTGGTGTAGACATCTGATGGTATCCAACAGTACCAAGCCACGTTGTCAATTATGTACAGAGGTACGAGGAAAATATACACTGGAATATTTTGTACAATACTTAAGATACATGTTACTGTTATTACCAAAGCCGCAGTTTTCTCAGTGCAATATTTTGCTCGTAAAGTCTGATTACAAATAGTGATAAATCGATCGAAGGTGAAAGTCACCGTAAGCCAGACAGAGCAATCAATGGAAATACAATTAAACAAAATACGGAGCTTACAAATGTGAGATAAGTTCAGGAATGAATACGGATAATAGGCACCGGACATCTCGGAGAGAATTACCTCGAAGATCAGAACCATTAGATCAGCTGCGGCCATGGATACCAGGTAGCGGGTGATACATTTGGAGAGGCCGCACTTTCCCCGCGAGAGAATGACGATTGCCAACGTGTTAGCTGTAGAAAAGACCAAATTATAATGACCATCTTTATTGTTCCACGAGCACGTTAGTTTGACACTTCGTCGTTTGAATGTGAGTGGATTATTTGATTCTCCATCTCGTATCGAGATGTTTGGCAGGGGAATGGTCACACTTACAAATGTTGCACCCAAATAACGCCTCATTTAACCTTCATTTCCGACCGGATATGCTTCATAAGGCGTACAATTTGTACCACCCTTTTCCATCAAAGCAAATGGACTGCAGTAACGCTGCTACCTGATAGCTCCAGCGTCGCAGGTTCGATACTGATTACTGGAATTGTTTGTGTGGAATTTCAACCTTTTACCTGTGTGCACGTTGGTTTGCCTGCGTGACTGATTGTCTAATTCAATACCTTGCCGTCCAATCGATGCCTTGCCTTCAATAAATTCCATTCACTGCCTTGCTTTGCTTTCAATGTCTTGCCTTGTTTTCAATGCTCTGCCTTGCCTTTTGATGCCTTGCCTTGACCAATGAGTTCCATTCAATGCCTTGCTTTTCTTTCAATGCCCCGCCTTCCCTTCAATGCCTTGCCTTGACTTCAATGAATTGCATTCAATGTCTTGCCTTGTCGTGCCTTCAATGCCATGTCATTAATGACTTGCCTTGCCTTTAATACATTGCATTCAATGCCTTCCCTGGCGCTGCCGTCAAAGGCTTGCCATCAACGCCTGCCATGCCTCCCCCAGAAGGCCCTGCCGTGACTTCAATGAATTCAGTTCAGAGACTTCCCTTCTCTTGCCTTCAATGCCATGCCATCAATAACCTGCCTTGCCTTTGATGCATTACCTTCAATGCCTTCCCACGCGATGCCGTCAAAGCCTTGCCATCGACGCCTGCCTTGCCTTCCCGACAATGCCTTGCCTTGGGTTCACCGAATTCTACTCAATGCCTTGCCTTGCTTTGGCTTCAATGCCTTGCCTTTGTTTGAGTGATTGACACAACATGGTAACAGTTCCCAGGCACACCTAGGCCTGCCGATCATTTATCACCCCTTCACACCAGGTCCATTTTTTACAACAATCGCATCCATTCCCTGCGCAGTGGAATAAATTACAGAATCCAGTTTACCTTCAAACCAGGACGTGTTGAGCGAAGGAACCAGAACTCCAGAATCTTTAGAATGCGGAAGAAACTAGAGCTGACCGATGAATCACGTTGTCCTGGACAAAACGATATGGAAACACGAGCTATGCTACTCTGCGGTCCCGAGCTCCGATGTCTTTCTACTTGCGAAATACCGCTGGCTGGTCGTAAACTCATCCATATGGCATCTTATCGGATGGCGCTTCGATGGCAGCCTCGCCTACGATCTATCTATCATTTTCGTCCATTTAAAAACAAATTTTGGTGAGTTTTATGTGTTAATGTTCTCTGGTTTGTTTTACGTTGGGGGTGGGGGAGGGAGTCGGGCGAAATATTTTTTTTCGATCTCTTACCTTGCCGGAGATTAGATTGTTTCCCGGATCGCATCTCACGTCGCTCTGCGGCCTAACATCGTGGAACTGAAGGCTTTGCCCGGGACTGTCTTTGAGCCCCCACGGTCGTGGACTTACCATTTGAGCGTGCGATGCCTTGCCTGGAACGGCGCTGCAACCGCGGCCTGCGAACTTTAACATCAAGTAGCTCGCAGTCTCGGGTTGAGACCGAGGTCGGGAAGCTCCAAGCTGCACGAAGTTCGAAAAGCGCCAACACGGGGTAACCCCCCTGACTCAGGAGCTTGATCGCCCCGATGAGGAAGGCCCGGTCGCCGGCTACGGTATTGGCCCGTGAACCGAAGGTTCGAGGCCACCGACCGCTGGAGGACAATGCAGGGAGAGATTGCACTTTAGTTCGCCTTCCATCGAAGTGAGGAGTGCGGAGGAGTCAGTATGGCGGATGTTCATATTAAAATGTATTTTGTGCGTTCTATTGCTTTTTATTGTTATGACTGTATGGCAAATGAAATTCCTCGTATGTTGCAAAACATACTTGGCTAATAAAGTATGATTATGATGATTATGATTATTGTCTACGTTGTCGCCAGTGAATCGGCCTCTGGCAGAAAACTGGGGGAAATTGGGAAGAGCGTGTGAGAAGGAAAATCAACCGGTGAAACCAATTGTAGTTGGACCGAACTAGATGGACCGAACCTGCCGCCTTCGATATCGTAGGGGCTGTGTTCGTCCAATTTGCGATCAGTCCGCTTCTATTTGGAGATGGAGAATTACTACAGTCCTGGATTTGTGAACAGCGCCAATGGGTTCAGAAGTATCTGCACCGGTTGGATATTGTTATCACACAACATCTGCAGGCACATGTTAATTAGTCGGCGACCGACAGAACCGGTGAATATGATGTGCCGTGGCAGGGGATCGTCTACTTCAGCGGCAATTCGATAGATTAATTGCTCATCTCCAATAACTTGATGATAGCCATTTACGATCACAGGACAGGGAACACTTGGAGAATATTGAACATAGAACCCAGCAGAGACCAACGCGGTCTGTGTGAACCATACACGTTCGGCATGTGGCCGCGTCAGTTTCCTCCAGGTGGTACCGAATCTCCCCTCATCCGAAATACCCGCGTGGTCGCAAATAAACTCACCCCCGTAAAAAAAATGTCCCTCGTGCGCAAGGAGTGAATGAGACACTGGGATAACGTAGAACTAATGTGCCGGTCTGCATGCCACTGGGTCTACCCGCCATAGAAGCGATTATATATTTTAAATTTTCGGTGTCAATATTGTTTCAGTAACTCAAGCAATAAGTAACAGCACACCTATTTTTAACAGGAATGTCTAGATGGTGCAGAGAATTATAAAGGGCTTACCAGGAACACCAACGATGACAAGGATAGGGTAGAAAACGTTTTCTACCTGGTTGACTACAGGCACGTTCATGCCCAGAGATGATCCGCGTGCCCTGCCAGTGGTATGACAAGTCGCTAGCTTTATAACGATAGTAGCACATTCTCCAGAGAAACCATATGACGCCTAATCAAAGCAAGTTAATTGAGATTAGTGTCAGTCATTTGAACAAACAAAGTTAGTCTGATCACGTTCGCTACTTCTAATAATAGAATGGCGTGATAACTGTCGGCAAAGTTGGTTGTTCTCTAAAATAGAGACTGTATTATTATATTATAGAATACAGAGATAATTATAAGTCATGATTCCTATTCCATACACTTCCTTTTCTATTTGCATTCTCAGTCCCCTGCAGTAAAGTAATGTTAAATTATCTATGCATACCCATGTGCTTATCTGAAAGCCTCTTGCTGCAACTTCTACATTTGCTGCCACCTCCATCCCCGGCATCGCGTTCAGGTTCCCGCCACTCTCTGTACAAAAACCTGCTCTGGTATATCCTTAAAACTCTGACTCTTTCACTATAACCATCTGCGCTCCAATCCCCGTCACAGTGGAGAACGTTTATGACTGTCGAACCCACAAATGGCTCTCATAGCCTTGTAATGTCAGGTCTCCTTTCACCATTCGGTATTCCAGAGGAAGCAATCCAAGATTGTCCAGCTGCTCCTTGTAGCCGATGCAGTCCAATCGAGGAAGCAGTCTGTTAAACCTCTACTGTACTTATTCAGAAGCTTCTAAGTCATTCGGCAAGGGGCAAGCAAAATTGCTCACAATCCGTAACATGTGAACAACCCAAAGTGTCATCTAGCTGGATCATGACTTTCTGACCTTTGTATTCAAAGCCCGACAAATGAAGGCAAACATACCAAACGGCATCTTTACCATTCTATCTACTCGTATGTATACTTTCCAGCAGCTATGGATCTGAACCCCATCATTCCACACAGCAGAGCTGCGAAGACTCTTGCCATCGATCTTATTACTGCCCCGCACATTGACCTCCCAAAATCCAAAACTTCCCCTGTGCTGGGATTAAAATCCGTCTGCAATTTAGTGGGTCTTGGGGAGGAGATGGAAACGTGAATGGGGAACAAGGGTGGGAGGCTATGGAGCGGAGATAGCTGGAGGCGAGTGGATCAGAAACAATCTGAGCGACGATGGGCTCGTGTTCGGCTTGTCTGCGAGTTTAGTGACAATGTCCGGATTATGGTTAATAGAGAGGAGAGCTGTGCGTTGAGATAGGTGAGATTAGCGTGGGCCAAGGCAGTAAAGCATTCAACACTGTTGCTTTCGCGTCGTCAGTTCCCAATAACAAAGACCAGTGTGGGGAGAAGGCCGTCAGCATGAGGCCAAGTGGAGGAGAAATGTTGGAGACGGAAAAATGTGACGTCCCTTTGAGGCAAAGCGCCATTACCGTCGATAAAGGCACGGTAAAATGAGCGTCGGAAGAAGAACTTCTTGGTATAATGGCTGCGGGCCTGGTGGTGGAGGGGTGGGAAGGTGCGAGTGGGGGTGGGGTGGGTTAGAGGGGGGGCTGGAGATCATTGATATCTGAGCAAAGGGGTAGGAAGGTAAGGCTTCGGTGGAGAACCGACGGTTCTGCTTCTGAAAGGGAGTGGTCAGGGTGATATTGAAAAGACGCCAAGAGGACTGTTGTAGTCAGAGGGATCGAGGTATCGAGTGTGAAGTTCTGTGGGAAGATGATGGGGTTGAGAATGGAGGGGCTCTCTGGAGTAGTGTATTGGTGGTACCATTACTGACATGTTGGCAGTGGGAGAAACGTGAGCTAGTTGATTTAGCAAGGAAGTCAGTCAACGTGATAATGTTGGATCCGACAGCGTGGATCCCCGCAAGGAACAGATGCTGGAACCGGGATGAGCCGATGCTTCCGGCTTGTTGGTGGCCGGGGCAATGTGAAGGATCGGCTGGGGCAATGGCTGCCTCCCGTCGGCAGACTGATTGCAGGCAAGGGTCTTCGGTGCTGTCGGCTGGCACGGCATGGGAGCGGCGGAGAAAACTGTGCGTCCATGTCAGTAGGTTCGGCCTGGAACCGACCCGGTGATGGTGAAGATTGGGAGGTCACATATGATTCGACAAGGTTCCGCATGGTAGGTTGCTCTGGAAGGTGAGATTGCATGGGATCCAAGGAGAGTTAGCGGAATGGATAGCAAATTTGCGACATAGAAGGAAGCACTGAGTGACGGTGGAAGGTTGCTTCTCAGACTGGACTGGCGGTGGGCCTCAGAATCTTGTGCTGGGCCCGTTACTGTTTATCATCTACATCAATGTTTTGGATGAGAACATAGCGGGCTAGATTAGCAAGTTTGCTGATGATACAAAAGTGAGTGATTTTACAGATTGTGAAGATGGTTGTGAAAGAATGTAGCAGGTTCTGGTTCCATTGGCCAGATGGGCTGAGGAATGATTGATGGAATTTAATAGAGAGTAATGTGAGGTGTTGCATCGTGGGACGTCTAACAAGAGCAGGACCTACACCGTGAATGGTAGGCCTCTGGGGAGTGTTGTAGAGCAGAGGGATCTCGGAGTGCTGGCTCCTTGAAGGTTGAGTTGCAGTTAAATAAGGTGGTCACAAAGGCTTTTGGCATATTGGCCTTCATCAGTCACAGTATTTAGTACAGAAGTTGCGAGGTCATATTACCGTTGTATAAAGCGTTGTTGAGACCGCATTTAGAATATCGTGTTCAGTTATGGGCACCATGTTATAGGAAAGATATTGTCAAGCTTGAAGGTGAAGGGGAAAATATTTAACAGGAATCTGAGGTGTAACATTTTCACACAAAGGGAGGTGGGTGTATGGAACAAACTCCCGGATGAGCTTGTAGATGAAACAGTTGGGCATGTTTGGAGGGACATGCACCATACGCAGGCAGGTGGAGTAGTGTAGCTGGGACATGTTGGCCGGTGTGATCAAGTTGGACCGAAGGGCCTGTTTGCACACCATGACTCTATGACTCCAAGACAAGAAGGGGCGGACTATGTGGTCGTGGTGGCCGGTGGCCTCGACATCTTCGTGGTCCCGGCTCGGATTGAGACTAGATCTATTTTATCCCATTGTCACATCCAATTCCTACACACGCAATTTTCAGACGTTAATATCCAACAAAATTCATAAATCTATGTAATGTCCGATAAAACAGGGATGCAAACAGCAGACAGAGAGCACTCCCTGTCAGAATCTAACCCGGGCATCTGGCGCTGTGAGCCAACAACTCTATCACCGTTCTACCTAATGTCGCCTTGATCTTGGTAAGAGTAAAATTGGTTAATTGCGAACATACCGCATGTCAGGAAGTTAATGGGTCTGAGAAGGGTCCCGACACGAAACGTCACCTATTTCTAGATTGTCACAAATTGCTGGATTAACCCAGCTGATCAGCAGCACCTCTTGCGAACATGGATAGACCTTATTCAGTCTGAAGGAGCTTTCCGTTCAGAAATGTCATCTATCTATGGTGTCAAGAGATGCTGGCTGACCTGTTGAATTTCTTCAAAAATTAGCGCCAATCTTTGGTATGCACCATCCTCTGTAGTTCCTTGTTATTACATCAGCTATCTATGTCCCCCTGACCCGCAGAGGTACTCCAGCATATTGTGCATTCATTTACGTAAACGAACATCTGTAGGTACTTGGGTAAAACCAGTAAATTATCAGTCGCTCAATTAGATGCAGATTTTATTCCATCAAGATATCTATCCGGAAAATTGTTATGGAGTGTCACGTATTGTAGTTGACAGACAATACCATAATTGTATAATGACCGCCTTATCTCCTCCTTGCGCTCCTGCCCTCTGATGCGGTGTGGATTTCGCATGTTGCGCCTGCCACCGCGGGGATTTATCTCGTGAGCACCGGATCCCCTCCACGCCCCCACGACGCAATTATTTGACAGAGCAAATTGCCCCAGAGCTCATTCGAGTGCAATTCAAAGGGATACATTGAATGTTTTGAAAGGAACTGCAGATACTGCTTTAAACGGAAGATGGACACAAAAACCTGGACTAACTCAGCGGGACAGGCACAATCCCTGGAGAGAAGGAATGGTGGCGTTTCGAGTCGAGACCCTTCTTCAGACAGCGTCACGACCCGAAACGTCACCCATTCCATCTTCCCTTAGATGTTACCTGTCCCGCTGAGTTAATCCAGCTTTTTGTGTCTATTTTCTGATAGATTGAATGGGTCGTAGGATAAATTGCTGAAGTGGTTTTACTGACGATCGGCATTGAGTGGATTGCATGAACGGCCGCTCGCACAGTAAAATGCAATAACTCTATTTTAAAGACGCCGTGATTCGAAAGGAATTTTCACATTTCCGTGCTATTAAAGACACTTTATTGCATCGGAAAATAAAACGAATATGTTCTTAATCACATTTTTAAATTCCTCCCTGAATTTCTTCTGGGACACCCCATAAATAAACGTGTTGCTGCAAGCACCCAAAGCTCTCAGCACATATCCAGACACTTCTGCAATGGTAAATGGGTCGTTGTAATCTGACCCTAAAAGATGAACGTCTAGGAAGTTTACACTCACTTTTTTTCAATCTCTCACCTTGCCGGAGATTAGATTGTTTTCCGGATCGCATCTAAATTCGCTCTGCGGCCTAACATCGTGGAGCTTTAGGCCTTGCCCGGGACTGACTTTGAGCCCCCGTGGGGGTGGACTTACCATTTGAACGTGCGATGCCTTGCCTGGAACGACGCTGCAACCTCGGCCTGCGAACATTAACATCAAGAGCTCGCAGTCTCGGGTTGAGACCGAGGTCGGGAAGCTCCAAGCTGCACGAAGTTCGACAAGCGCCGACACGGGGTAAACCCCCCGACTCAGGAGCTTGATCGCCCCGATTAGGAAGGCCCGATCGCCGGCTACGGTATTGTCCCGTCAACCGAAGGTTACAGGCCACCGACCGCTAGAGGACAAAGCAGGGAGAGATTGAACTTTAGTTCGCCTTCCTTCAAAGTGAGGAATGCGGAGGAGTCAGTATGGTGGATGTTCATATTAAAATGTATTTTGTGTGTTCTGTTGCTTTTTGTTGTTATGACTGTATGGCAAATGAAATTCCTCGTATGTTGCTAAACATACTTGGCTAATAAAGTATGATTATGATGATTATGATTCTTGGATACGTTGTCGCCAGTGAATCGGCCTCTGGCAGAAAACTTGGGGAAATTGGGAAGTGCGTGTGAGAAGGAAAATCAGCCGGTGAAAACTATTGGAGTTGGACGCGACGCAAGCTAGATGGACCGAACCTGCCGCTTTCGATATCGTAGGGGCTGTGTTCGTCCAATTCGCTATCAGTCCGCTTCTATTTGGAGACGGAGAATTACTACAGTCCTGGTTTTGTGAACAGCGCCAATGGATTCAGAAGCATCTGCACCGGTTGAATATTGTTATCACAAAACATCTGCAGGCACATGTCAGTTAGTCGGCGACCGACAGAACCGGTGAATATGATGTGCCGTGGCAGGGGATTTTAGACTTTATATTTAGATTCTACAGCGCGGAAACAGGCACTTTCGGCCCACCAAGTCCGCGCCGCCCAGCGATCCCCGCACATTAACACTATCCTACACACACCAGGGACAATTTTTACATTTTACCCAGTCAATTAACCTACAAACCTGCACGTCTTTGGAATGTGGGAGGAAACCGAAGATCTCGGAGAAAACCCACGCAGGTCACGGGGAGAACATACAAACTCCATACCATATAACCATATAACCATATAACCATATAACAACTACAGCACGGAAACAGGCCCGTTCGGCCCTACCAGTCCACGCCGACCACTTTCCCTGACCTAGTCTCATCTACCTGCACTCAGACCATAACCCTCTAATCCCCACTTATCCATATACCTATCCAATTTACTCTTAAATAATAAAATCGAGCCTGCCTCCACCACTTCCACCGGAAGCCCATTCCATACAGCCACCACCCTCTGAGTAAAGAAGTTACCCCTCATGTTACCCCTAAACTTTTGTCCCTCAATTCTGAAGCTATGTCCCCTTGTTGGAATCTTCCCCACTCTCAAAGGGAAAAGCCTACCCACGTCAACTCTGTCCGTCCCTCTCAAAATTTAAAAAACCTCTATCAAGTCCCCCCTCAACCTTCTACGCTCCAAAGAATAAAGACCCAACCTGCTCAACCTCTCTCTGTAGCTTAAGTGCTGAAACCCAGGCAACATTCTAGTAAATCTCCTCTGTACCCTCTCCATTTTGCCGACATCCTTCCCATAATTTGGCGACCAGAACTGCACACCATACTCCAGATTCGGCCTCACCAATGCCCTGTACAATTTTAACATTACATCCCAACTCCTATACTCGATGCTCTGATTTATCAAGGCAAGCATACCAAACGCCTTCTTCACCACCCTATCCACATGAGATTCCACCTTCAGGGAACAATGCACAGTTATTCCCAGATCCCTCTGTTCCGCTGCATTCCTCAATTCCCTACCATTTACCCTGTACGTCCTATTTTGATTTATCCTACCAAAATGCAGCACCTCACACTTATCAGCATTAAACTCCATCTGCCATCTTTCAGCCCACCCTTCCAAAAGGCCCAAGTCTCTCTGTAGACTTTGAAACTCTACTTCATTATTAACTACACCACCTATCTTAGTATCATCTGCATATTTACTAATCCAATTTGCCACACCATCATCCAGATCATTAATGTAAATGACAAACAACAGTGGACCCAACACAGATCTTTGGGGTACTCCACTAGACACTGGCCTCCAACCTGACATACAATTGTCAACCATTACCCTCTGGTATCTCCCATTCAGCCATTGTTGAATCCATCTTGCAACCTCACTATTAATACCCAAAGATTTAACCTTCTTAATCAACCTTCCATGTGGAACCTTGTCAAATGCCTTACTGAAGTCCATATAGACAACATCCACAGCCTTGCCCTGATCAATTTCCCTGGTAACCTCTTCAAAAAATTCAAGAAGATTAGTCAAACATGACCTTCCAGGCACAAATCCATGTTGACTGTTTCTAATCAGGCCTTGTTTATCCAAACAATTATATATATTGTCCCTAAGTATCTTTTCCATTAATTTTCCCACCGCCGCACGCACCGCGCTAGGAGGCGGGGTAAACGCGCGGGAACATTCGAAAATTTAAAAAACCTCGCCCGCGCTCATCCAACAGCGGCCTACCTCGCCCAACGCTGCGAAGTCGGACCTGGTCGACCTTACATCGCCATCCACCGGCGCTCCCTCGAGCTCAGGTATGCCGCTCTTCGACCGATCATCCCGGTCCCTGGACTGCCGGCCCGTGGGCTCCCAGCAAGGCCATCTGTGAAGCGCAGCGGCGTGGTCTCCCTGAACCTCCGCCCGCTGGCGTGGGAGCCGCTACCGGACCGAAGCTCACCTGCTGTCCCTGCTAAAGTGGCCCTGATCAACGTAAGATCCCTACAGAACAAGACCTTCATCCTCAACGACTTCTTCACCACCCGTGGATTGGACTTATTACTGCTCACAGAATCCTGGCTTAACCCTGGTGAGCTTGCTCCACTCGTGGGACTCTGTCCTGATAACTGTAACTTCTTCACCTCGCCTAGGCTCTCCGGACGCGGTGGGGGCTTAGCCACTGTGTTTAAGAAACATTTCATCTGCCGCCTCCTGAACGCTGATCATTTCTCCAGTTTCGAGGTGCAACTAATTAAAGTAGGCCTAGCCTATCCCCTCCTAATTGTTCTTGTGTATCGCCCACCAAAAATGCATAAGGACTTCATCACCCAATTTGCTGATCTGATTTCTAGCATTTTTCCCAAATTTGACCGGATCATGATTCTTGGTGACTTTAATATTCATGTTTCCTGTCCCACTAAGCCTCTTGTGAGTGAATTTATGCACCTGGTTGAGTCCTTCAATCTGACTCTTCACACCACGGGACCCACTCACAAGTTAGGCCATACTCTCGACCTAGTGTTATCGTCCGGATTCCCAATCAACAACATTGAAACTACTGAAGCCTGTCTATCGGACCACAGCGCTATCATTTTTGACGCATCTCTGCCTTTATCTCCCGCAAAATCTCATCTCCCTGTTCGCTACTCCCGCGACATAAATTCATTGACTGCCAGTAAATTCTCCGAGGCTCTCACAGCTGCCCCCAACATCTGCACTATTGAGGCCTCTCCCCCCCATCTCAGCACTGAGGATCTCGCCTCTTTATTTAATATCACTTGCTCTTCCATCCTGGATTCTATCGCTCCCCTTAAAATGAAAAAGCCTAAGCCCAAAGGTCGGCCTTGGCTCAATGACTCCACCAAAGCCCTAAGAAGGGAGTGCAGAATATCAGAAAGGAGGTGGAAATGTGACAAGCTTCAAATTTCCTTTGAAATTCTGAGAAACAATCTTCTCAAATACCAGGAAACAGTAAAGTCTGCTAGAGCACAATACTTCTCCGACCTTATTTCCAAAAACTCTCATAACTCAAATGTCCTATTTAGAACAATTACCTCTGTCATATGTCCCGCCCCCAGTACCAGCTTAGTTGGGTCCCCTGCTAAGTGCGAAGAATTCGCTAAATTTTTCACCAATAAAGTTGAGAACATTAGAATGAACATTTCCCCTCCCACCCATGACCTAGCTGTCTCACTAGTCTGTTCATCTAAATTGGACTGCTTCCAACCCGTCACTCTATCCTCCCTTGCAAAGCTTGTCTCCGCTATGAAACCTGCAACCTGCCCCCTTGATCCTGCCCCCACTGCCCTTCTGAAGGATGTCATTGCAATAGCCGGTCCCAGCATCCTCTCTATTCTCAACAGTTCTCTAGCCACTGGCACTGTTCCAACCAGTTTCAAGCACGCGGTGGTCCAGCCCTACTGAAAAAACCTAAGCTAGACCCCACCTTGCCTAGCAACTACAGACCCATTTCCAAACTGCCATTCCTGTCAAAAGTCCTTGAAAAGGCAATTCTAAACCAATGAGTGCCCTACCTGCACCAAAACACCATCCTGGAAAGTTTCCAGTCAGGTTTCAGAGCCCACCACATCACAGAGTCTGCCTTGTTGAAGGTACAAAACGACCTGCTTCTCGCCATCGACACCGGCGACTGTGCAATCCTGCTCCTTCTCGACCTCAGCGCAGCGTTCGATACAGTGGACCATACCATCCTTATTGACCGTCTCCAGTACGCTGTTGGCATTGATGGCACTGCCCTGAGCTGGTTCGCTTCGTACCTCAAAGATAGGAGTTTCGCCATCAACATAGGCAGTTATTCCTCTGCTCGAGCTAGCCTCTCCTGCGGAGTTCCACAAGGCTCCATCCTAGGCCCCATTCTCTTCTCTCTATACATGCTCCCCCTTGGCCAAATCATTCAAAGGCACGGCATTTCTTTCCACTGCTATGCCGATGACACTCAGCTTTACCTCCCCCTGAAACCCAACAACCAGTCAAATTTAAACAGCCTCTTACACTGCCTTGAGGACATAAAATGTTGGATGGCACAGAACTTCCTCCAATTAAATGAGAGCAAGTCTGAGGTCATCCTATTCCCCCCCCCCCCCCCCCCGACTCCATCAAATTGATAACAGGCAGTCTTGGAAGTCTATCCTGCCTAGTCAAAACGCATGTCAAAAACCTCGGCATGATATTTGACTCTGCATTAAAATTTGATAAGCAAGTCAACGCTGTGGTAAAAGCCAGCTTCTTCCAACTTCGAAACATAGCTAAAATCAAACCTTTCCTCCAATTCGACGACACAGAAAAAATCATTCACGCTTTCACTTCCTCACGCCTAGACTACTGCAACTCCCTATACACTGGGATCAGCCAATCTTCCCTGTCCCGCCTGCAACTGGTCCAAAACGCCGCAGCGAGACTCCTGACGGGTACCCGTAAAAGGGACCACATCACCCCGATTCTGGCCTCTCTCCACTGGCTCCCTGTACGGTACAGAATCAACTTCAAGCTCCTCCTATTCACGTATAAAGCCCTAAATGGACACTCGCCCCCCTACATCAAAAATCTTCTAACCCCCCTCTCTAACTCCAGGTCCCTCAGGTCGGCCGACTTGGGGCTATTCACTATCCCGCGGTCTAGGCTTAAGCTCAGGGGTGACCGCGCTTTTGCGGTTGCAGCTCCTAGACTGTGGAACAGCATCCCTCTCCCCATCAGAACTGCCCCCTCCATCGACTCCTTTAAGTCCAGGCTCAAAACCTATTTCTACTCCCTAGCGTTTGAGGCTCATTGAGGAGGCGCTGTGAACTGTTTGCGTGCTACTGTATGTTTTTCTTTTTTTTTCTATTGGAACCTAATCAGATGTACAGCACTTTGGTCAACGTGGGTTGTTTTTAAATGTGCTATACAAATAAAATTGACTTGACTTGACTTGACTTCTCCATAATTATATTGAAACTAATGGCATTGTGATCACTAGACCCAAAGTGCTCCTCAACACATACCTCCGTCACCTGACCCGTCTTCATTTCCTAACAGGAGGTCCAACACTGCCCCTTCTCTGGTAGGTACCTCTACGTATTGCTGCAAAAAACTATCCTGCACACATTTTACAAAACTCCAAACCATCCAGCCCTTTAACAGAATGTGATTCCCAGTCTATATACGGAAAATTGAAATCACCCACAATCACTACTCTGTGCTTACTACTAATATCTGCTATCTCCTTACATATTTTCTCTTCCAATTCTCGTTCCCTATTTGGCGGTCTAAAATACACCCCTATAAGTGTTGCTAAACCTTTCTCATTTCTGAGTTCCACCCAAGCAGCCTCCCTAATCGAGCCTTCTAGTCTGTCCTGCCAAAGCACTGCTGTGATATCCTCCCTGACAAGCAATGCAACACCACCCACCTCTTGCCCCTCCGATTCTATCACATCTGAAACAATGAAATCCTGGAATATTTAATTGCCAATCGCAACCCTCCTGCAACCATGTTTCACTGATCGCCACAACATCATACTTACAGATGTCAATCCAGGCTCTAAGCTCATCCACTTTTCTTACAATGCTCCTAGCATTAAAATATACACATTTAAGGGACCCATCATTTCTTATTCTCAGTTTATTTCTTTTCCCTTCTTTCTCTCCTACATATTGGGTCTGAGTGTTTCCCTTTTCTGCCTCCTGCCTCACACACTGCCTATTAGCTATCTGTGTTTGAGTCCCTCCCCCCAAACCGTACTAGTTTAAAGTCTCCGCAATTACCTTAGCAAATCTCCCCGCCAGGATATTGGTTCCCCTCAGGTTCAGATGCAACCCGTCCTTTTTGTACAGGTCATACTGCCCCCAGAAGAGGTCCCAATGATCCAGAAACTTGAATCCCTGCTCCTTGCACCAGTTCCTCAGCCACGTATTTATCCTCCACCTCACTCCATTCCTATTCTCACTATCGCGTGGCACAGGCAGTAAGCCTGAGATTATTGCTTTGGAAGTCCTTTTTTTTAACTCTCTTCCTAGCCCCCTAAATTCTCCTTTCAGGACCTCTTCCCTTATCCTACCTATATTGTTGGTACCTATATGTACCACGACCTCTGGCTCATCTCCCTCCCCTTTCAGGATATCCTGGACACGCTCAGACACATCCGGACACCGGCACCAGGGAGGCAAACCACCATCCGGGTCTCCCGACTGCGTCCACAGAATCGCCTATCTGACCCCCTCACTATAGAATCCCCTATTACTATCGCTCTCCTCTTCCTTTCCCTACCCTTCTGAGCAACAGGGCCGGACTCCTTGCCAGAGGCCCGGGCACCGTCGCTGCCCCCAGGTAGGCTGTTCCCCCCAACAGTACTTAAACAAGAGTACTTATTTCCAAGGGGTACAGCCACCGGGGTACTCCCTAGTCCCTGCTCCTTGCCCCCCCTAACCGTGACCCACTTGTCTACCTCCCGTGGTCTTGGAGTGACCACCTCTCTGTAACTCCTATCTATAACCTCCTCACTCTCCCTGACCAGACGGAGGTCATCAATCTGCCGCTCCAGGTTCCTAATACGGTCCCTTAGGAGCCCCATCTCGTCGCACCTGGCGCAGATGTGGATGTCTGGAAGACTATCAGACTCCCAGATTCCCCACATCCGACACCCAGAACAATAAACTGCCCTGGCACTCATACTCCCCAAACAAAGCCCCGTGCTCGGTTACTAAACCTACCGCCCGGCCGCTGCTCCAACCGCTCCAACCGCCCACCCAAAAGAACTGAGTGATCTCCTGGGAGAGGCGAGAGTGTCGTTTGAGAGGCTTTTATATAGCCACATTGATATGCATGGATAATATAACATTATATTTCTTCAGGAAACGTAGAATGCAAATAGACTAAGCAAGATATTTTATGACTTATATTTCTCTTTGTTTTCTAGAATATAATATTATAATATATATTTTATATAATTGACTTTGCTGATAGTTGTTACGCAGTTCTCTACTTAGCAGTAGCCCCATGATCTGACAAACTTTGTTTGTTTCAATGACTGACACTAATCCCAATGGTTTTCCCTTGATTTGTCGTCATATGATTTCTCTGGAGAATCCGTAACTACCTTTAAAAGCAGACGACATTTCATACCACTGGCAGGAGAGCTCGCTGCACTCCGATCATGGAATTGCCGGTAATCAACCAGGTCGAAAATATTTACTATCCTATCCTTGCGGTCATTGGTGTTCCTGGTGAGCTCGCTGCTATTTTCTGCCGATATTTCGCCGCCTAGCCTTTACTGTTAAAAATCTGTGTGCGATAACTGTTTCCTTGGTGTTCGCGTGTCAATTAGTGACATCCAAAATCAATTTACACATTCCAATCTATTGTGGATTTATTCAATGGCGTTTAGAAAGACGGGGAAAGGAGGGTGATGACGACACCCAAACGTGTCATTAGTGTAAAATGGCGTAATGTTTAGTATAGATACTGCAAACCGAAATACCTATTTCTGTGCTATACCTCTTTATTTTGTTTAGTGATAATGCATGGAAATAGGCCATTTGGCCGACGGAGTCCACATTGTACTCCCGTTCACACGAGTTACATGTTATCCCACTTTCTCATTTAATCCCTCCAACACTATGGGCAATTCCACAGAACCCAATAAACCTACACACACAAAAGTCTTTGGGGTGTGGGGGAAAACCGAACCAGGCGGAAAACCAGGCGGTCACTGACAGAACGTCAGAAGACGGTACAGCGGATTGTTGAATGGTGGTGTCCTGTGTTTTATGTTCTAGCTCTTGACTGGAAATGGCTTTCGCCATGTTGCTAGGGAAGACTAATTAACCTGACGTTTCTCAATAATTTAATGATGAGTCCTATGATGGAAAAGCGGATGTAGTCACGCGTTAGTGCGGTAATATTAGCTTAATTTAGGCACTCATTATGTAGCGGAGACAGCAGAAGCAAAAAAAGACTGATATTAAAATGTTATCTTCCAAGGAGAAACAAAAGCGCTCCTGCCGCAGTTTATCTGCAGCTGGGCCTCGTATACGCCGGTCGCCAGTAACGAGTTCAAGAAAACCAGGACTGTATTTATTTTATATCAGTAAATCGAAAGGAACTGACAAAGACTGAGGCAAACGCTGCCCCGACTATGTAGAGGGCGGCTATTCGGTCCACCTAGTCTATGTCGCTTCAAAACGCAATTTGATCCCGTAGAGTGGATCCGGAGCACCACGCTGCACAGTAGCGCAGCTGGTAGACCTACTATCACACAGCGCCTGAGACCCGGGTTTGAACCAGTCTTCGAGAGCGGTCTGTTTGAGGAGCGCACCTCTCTCAGCGGAAGCGTGGGTTCCACCGGGAGATCTCCTGTGGGTTTGTCAGTTACCTCGCCTCTGTAAATTGTCCCTTGTGTGTAGGGAGTCGATTCCAAGGTGCTATAACATGGAACGCGTGCCAAAGGATGCTGCGCGCCGACTCCGCGGGCAGCAAGTCGTTTGTTTGCTGTATTAATGAATCGCCCAGCGGGAGCCCGGGCGGCCAAAGGGGGAACTGCACTCTCCAGGCAGATTATAGAATGCCAGTGGCCCGCTTCGACCAGGGTCGCCAGAACTGCCAAGCGCCAGTGCCACTTTTGTCCATTTAAATTGAAGAAAGGCGAGATTAAGCCCCTTCGCATTACGAACCATCCACGGTAGGGATTGAAGGTTAATATTGGAAGCAATATTTCTATTCATATGCGCATCACCAAAACAAACTGCAACGGATACTGAGGAATTGAAGGCTGGTCACGCCGCTTAACAATAGACAATGGACAATGGACAATAGGTGCAGGAGGAGGCCATTCGGCCCTTCGAGCCAGCACCGCCATTCAATATGATAATGGCTGATCATTCTCAATCAGTACCCCGTTCCTGCCTTCTCCCCATACCCCCTGATTCCGCTACCCTTAAGAGCTCTTTCTAGCTCTCTCTTTAATGCATTCAGAAAATTAGCCTCCACTGCCTTCTGAGGCAGAAAATTCCACAGATTTACAACTCTCTGACTGAAAAAGGTTTTTCCTCATCTCAGTTCTAAATGGCCTACCCCTTATTCTTAAACTGTGGCCCCTTGTTCTGGACTTCCCCAACATTGGGAACATGTTTCCTGCCGCTAACGTGTCCAACCCCTTAATAATCTTATATGTTTCGATAAGATCTCCTCTCATCCTTCTAAATTCCAGCGTAAACAAGCCTAGTCGCTCCAGTCTTTCAATATATGACAGTCCCGCCATTCCGGGACCTTCCTCAAATTTGGAGACCAAAACTGCACACAGTACTCCAGGTGCGGTCTCACTAGGGCCCTATACATCTGCAGAAGGACCTCTTTGCTCCTATACTCAACTCCTCTTGTAATGAAGGCCAACATTCCATTGGCTTTCCTCACTGCCTGCCGTAACGCAGATATCTATGAAGCACATCTCGATCCAAATTACATCCCCATGCAAAACATTTTGAACGAGAATAATCACATAACGCTCCTTGTTTTAAAGCTGATGCTTCCCTCTGCCTGCCGAAGGTGTGGCGCTGGAGTGTGATAAGCAAACCAGCCGCTAATATATAAGGTCCACATACCTCTCCAGTAAAGCGAATGGAGTGTAATTGATCTGAGTCGACTATACCCGTCAAACCTTTTTTAAACAATCTGTGCTCAGGACGTAGTGACTCTTTCAATCCAGACGTGCCATTAGCGCAGGATTTTGTTCAGTGCTAGTTGGCGAATTGCATCTCTAAAAATATTCTTTTCTGGTTAAGAGTTGTGTGGGCTACATGAAGAATTGGGGCAAGAGACGCAGTCAAATGATCCACTGTTTCGTACTAAGAAATGTCAAACTAACTTATTCCTGGAAAAATGAAAGTTGGTAACTTTAATTTCGTCTTTTCTGCAGCAAACCTGCTGGCAATCGTTATTCTCTCCCGAGGGAAGTGTGGTCTCTCGAAATGTATCACACGCTATCTGGTATCCATGGCCGTAGCTGATTTAATGGTTCTAGTCTTCAAGGTAATTTTCTTCGAAATGAAAGATGACTATTTTCTGTATTCATTTCTGAGTTTAACTTCCATTTGTAGGGTTAATTTGTTATTTAATTTTATTTCATTTGATTGCTCCGTCTGGCTAACAGTGACTTTTACTTTCGATCGATATATCACTATTTGTCATCAGAAGTTACGAGCAAAATATTGCACTGAGAAAACTGCGGCTTTGGTGATAGCAGTGACGTGTATCTTATGTATTATTCAAAATATCCCAATATATTTTGTCTACGTACCTCGAGAAATAATTGATAACGTAGCTTGGTTCTGTGGTTTAAGTTCAAATTTCCACACCTTACCGGTATGGGCAGTACTTTTGTCGGTCGAAATCATTTTAACCCCATTTGTACCCATATTATTGATCGTGCTCCTCAACGTCTTGACAATCAGACACATTATACACGCCAACAGAGTGCGCAGCGGTCTTCGAGGGAAAACGAAGGACGAGAGCGGCCCAGATCAAGAGGTAGAGAATCGAAGGAAGTCCATTATTCTATTGCTGGCCATATCTGGTAGCTTCGTCCTTCTGTGGATGGTAAATTTTGTGTGTTTCGTGAGTGTATACTTCCTAGATGTTCAACTTTTAGCAACAGATTACAACGACCCATTTACCATTGCAGAAGAGTGCGGATATTTACTGAGGTGTTTGAGTACATGCACTAACATGTTTATTTATGGAGTTTCCCAGAAAAAATTCAGGGAGGAATTTAAAAACGTGATTAAAGGCCCATTTGTTTTGATTTCCAATTTAATAAAGTGCTTTTAATGTCCCGTTCCAGCTGAAAATTTATTTTTCATGTGTCATTGTCTTCTATGTTACATTATTGCATCTTACTTTCCGAGATACCGTTCAGAACATTTCACAATACACAATACACAATAGACAATTGGTGCAAGAGGAGGCCGTTCGGCCCTTCGAGCCAGGACCGCCATTCAATGTGATCATGGCTGATCATTCTCCTTCAGTACCCCGTTCATGCCTTCTCCCCATACCCCCTGTCTCCGCTATCCTTAAGAGCTCTATCTAGCTCTCTCTTGAATGCATTCAGAGAATTGGCCTCCACTTCCTTCTGAGGCAGAGAATTCCACAGGTTCACAACTCTCTGACTGAAAAAGTATTTCCTAATCTCAGTTCTAAATGGCCTACCCCTTATTCCTAAACTGTGGCCCCTTGTTCTGGACTCCCCCAACATTGGGAACATGTTTCCTGCCTGTAACGTATCCAACCCCTTAATAATCTTATACGTTTCGATAAGATCTCCTCTCATCCTTCTAAATTCCAGATAATACTCTGCCTTCCTATTCTTACCACCAAAGTGGATAACCTCACACTTATCCACATTAAACTGCATCTGCCATGCATCCGCCCACTCACACAATCTGACCAAGTCACCCTGCAACCTCATAGCATCTTCCTCACAGTTCACACTACCACCCAGCTTTGTATCATCTGCAAATTTGCTAATGGTACTTTCAATTCCTTCATCCAAGTCATTAATGTATATTGAAAATAGCTGCGGTCCCAGCACCAGTTACTGCCTGCCATTCTGAAAGGTACCCATTTATCCCCACTCTTTGCTTTCTGTCTGTCAACCAATTTTCTATCCATGTCAGTAGCCTACCTCCAATACCACGTGCTCTAATTTTGCCCACTAATCTATGTGGAACCTTGTCAAAGGCTTTCTAAAAGTCAAGGTACACCACACCCACCGGCTCTCCCCTGTCAATGTTCTTAGTTACATCCTCAACGAATTCCAGAAGATTAGTCAAGCATGATTTCCCATTCTTAAATCCTTGCTGACTCGGAACAATCCTGTTACTACTATCCAAATACTCCGCAATTTCGTCTTTTATAATTGACTCCAGCATCATCCCCGCCACTGACGTCAGACTCACTGGTTTATAATTCCTGTTTTCTCTCTCCCTCCTTTCTTAAAAAGTGGGACAACATTAGCTACCTTCCAATCCACAGGAACTGATCCTGAATCTATAGAACATTGGAAAATGATCACCAATGCTTCCACAATTTCTAGTGCCACCTCCTTAAGTACTCTGGGATCCAGACCATCAGGCCCTGGGGATTTATCAGCCTTCAGTCCCATCAGTCTACCCAACACCATTTCCTGCCTAATGTGGATTTTCTTCAGTTTCTCTGTCACCCTAGGATCTCTGGTCGCTAGAACATCTGGGAGATTGCATGTATCTTCCTTAGTGAAGACAGATCCAAAGTACCGGTTCAACTCGTCTGCCATTTCCTTGTTCCCCATAATAAATTCCCCCGCTTCTGTCTTCAAGGGACCCACATTTGCCTTGACTATATTTTTCCTCTTTACATACCTAAAAAAACTTTTACTATCCTCCTTTATATTATTGGCTAGTTTACACTCGTACCTCATCTTTTCTCCCCGTATTGCCTTCTTAGTCATCTTCTGTTGCTCTTTAAAAGAGTCCCAATCCTCTGGCTTCCCACTCTTCTTTGGATCTATTGCGACTGTCAGGTTAATCCTTGCCGTCCCTTCCGCCTCCGCACGTCTTTGCAATGTGTCCCCTTTCGTGGCTCTTAAATGCCCGTTAATTCTCAAAAAGCCCAGCTACACCAGTGCCGTCTCACAGAGGTCATTTACTCTGCAAACCATTTCTGTCTTTGGGAAGTGGGAGGTAACGAGTCCCCGAGAGAAATCGCCACCAGGCAGGGAGAACATGCGAAAATTATAAAGCATCAGAGGACAGGAACGCAGGTGAATAATCTACTGGTAGATAAGGCGCTCATTGCACAATTATGCACAATTATGGCATTGCAATGCTTTATTTGCAGAGGCGATGATGAGAATAATTATCTTGCTAGATTAGGTATAAAACTGCTTCCTAAATCATGAACTAGTTTATATCTATCCGATAACTATCCTCATAATTGCTGTAGAAGATAGTCAGAGCGTTGCAGTCAATTGAAGGGTCACACGGCACATTTGGGGGAACAGGATGGGTGACGCTTCCGGTCGGAACCCTTCTTCAATTGCTATATTTGAAGTTTGCAGTTCACACACAGGCTTAATTGTGCACCGACCGCCTTTTCGGCTGAACGACGGACTTTAACACAAGGGCCTGCAGATGCCGGTTTACCAGAAAAAGCCACAATATGCTGAAGAAATTCAGCGGGTCGGGCAGCATCCTCGGCGACAATAGACATATGACCTGTCGGGTCGGGCAGCATCCCCGGGGACAATAGATATATGACCTGTCGGGTCGGGCAGCATTCCTGGGGACAATAGATATATGACCTGTCGGGTCGGGCAGTATTCCTGGGGACAATAGATATATGACCTGTCGGGTCGGGCAGCATCCCCGGGGACAATAGATATATGACCTGTCGGGTATGGCAGCATCCCCGGGGACAATAGATTTATGACCTGACTGGTCGGGTTCCTTCGTCAGACACAGTAAAATATTGGACAGATCTGGTCAACATTATACGGAAAGTATTTGTTTTCGGCAGATTTTCAACGAGGGAGATTTCAGCAATCGCTATATTTAATTACAGACTGAATAGATTGATCGCAGAAAGCCAATTTCCAAATGACTAAATTCAAGGCGAAATTGGGGGGCACGGTGGCGCAACTGGTAGAGCAGTTGCCACAGAGCGCCAGAAACCCGCGGTCGATTCTGACTTCGAATGTTAGCTGAATGCAGTTTTCATGCTGTCCCGGTGACCCTGTGCGTTTGCATCGGGTGCCCCGATTTTCACCCACATCCGAAAATGTGCGGATTTTTAGGGCATACGGTGTCTGCAAATTTCCCAGAGAATGTAGGGAATGGACGAGAAATAGGGATAACATAGAACTAATCTAACTGTGGTCCTATCCTCCACCCGCCACCTCCTCCACAAGCACTCCCAGGTTGGACCGACCGAACGTCCACTGCGCTCCCCCAACTGCGGCCGCTTCCAAGCTTGGTCTACTGATCACCTCGAGCCCGCACAACGTTCTCCGCTTCCTCGAGACATTGCCTGCCCACGCCACCGCCAACCCTCGAAGCATACAACGTCGCCTACCGAGCCCGCATACACCCCCCTCTCCTCTTAGCCCCCTCGTCCACTCGCAAACCTTCGCTAGGGCATCCCTCATTCCCTGTTTCCCTAATGACCATAGCCCCTCACCTTTGTCGTATTTTCACCATACCCCTGCCTGCCCTCCTTAAGGTCAGTCCACACAGACTGTGGTCTCTTTATGTACCAACACCCACACGTCAATAAGTATCCGGCACGCCATTTTGTTGAGTTTGATTACCAGCACGTCCGGGTGGTAAGGGATCTCCGCCTCCCAATGACGACCCATTCTCCTGTGTCCAACATTCTTTCTGCGCTTGTAGTCCACCTACCGCCATTTATACTCTGTTGGGTTTTTGTATTCACCAACTGCCTTGAAGCATCTACTCCGCTCCTTGAATCGATACTTGAACTCCTCAGTTCGCTGCTTCTGCTCCCAAGATCAACGTTGCCACTTTCATAGAAACATAGAAACAGAAAATAGGTGCAGGAATAGGTCATTCGGCCCTTAGAGCATCCACCGCCATTCAATATGATCATGGCTGATCATCCAGCTCAGTAACCTGTACCTGCCTTCTCTCCATACCCTCTGATCCCTTTAGCCACGAGGGCCACATCTAACTCCCTCTTAAATATAGCCAATGAACTGGCCTCAGCTACCTTCTGTGGCAGAGAATTCCACAGACTCACCACTCTGTGTGAAGAAATGTTTTCTCATCTCGGTCCTAAAAGACTTCCCCCTTATCCTTAAGCTGTGACCCCTGGTTCTGGATATCCCCAACATCGGGAACAATCTTCCCGTATCTAGCCTCTCCAACCCCTTAAGAATTTTGTATGTTTCTATAAGATCCCCCCTCAGTCTTCTAAATTCCAGCGAGTATAAGCCTAGTCTATCCAGTCTTTCTTCAAATGAAAGTCCTGCCATCCCAGGGATCAATCTGGTGAACCTTCTCTGTGCTCCTTCTAAGGCTAGAATGTCTTTCCTCAGATTGGGAGACCAAACCTGTACACAATACTCCAGATGCGGTCTCACCAAGGCCTTGTACAACTGCAGCAGAACCTCCCTGCTCCTATACTCAAATTCTCTTGCTATGAATGCTAACATACCATTCGCTTTCTTCACTGCCTGCTGCACCTGCACGCTTGCTTTCAATGACTGGTACACCATGACACGCAGGTCACGTTGCATCTCCCCTTTTCCTAATTGGCCACCATTCAGGTAATACTCTGCTCTCCTGTTCTTGTCGCCAAAGTGGATAACGTCACATTTATCCACATTATATTGCATCTGCCATGCATTTCCCCACTCGCCCACTCGCCTATCCACGTCACTCTGAGGCCTCCTAGCATCCTGCTCGCAGCTAACGCAGCCACCCAGCTTCGTGTCATCCGCAAACTTAGAGATGTTGCATTCAATTGCCTCGTGCAAATCATTAATATATATTGTAAATAACTGGGGTCCCAGCACTGAGCCTTGCGGTACCCCACTAGTCACTGCCTGCCATTCCGAAAAGGACCCGTTTATTCCTACTCTTTGCTTCCCGTCCGCCAACCAATTCAACATCCACCTCAACACCCAATACCGTGTGCTTTAAGTTTATACACCAATCTCCTATGTGGGACCTTGTCGAAGGCCTTCTGTAAGTCCAGATATAACACATCGACTGGTTCTCCCTTATCCACTCTACTAGTTACATCCTCGAAAATTCTATAAGATTCGTCAGACATGATTTGCCTTTCATAAATCCATGCTGACTTTTTCCTATGATTTCACCACTTTCCAAATGTGATGCTACCACATCTTTAATAACTGACTCTAGCATTTTCCTCACTACCAATGTTAGGCTAACTGGTCTATAATTCCCAGTTTTCTCTCTCCCTCCCTTTTTAAAAAGTGGGGTTACATTAGCTACCCTCCAATCCTCAGAAACTACTCCAGAATCTAAAGAGTTTTCAAAAATTATCACTAATGCATCCACTATTTCTGGGGCTACTTCCTTAAGCACTCTGGGATGCAGCCTATCTGGCCCTGGGGATTTATCTGCCTTTAATCCATTTAATTTACCTAAAGTACTTATGAAATACCCTTATACTTTACTAAACGCGGTTTCCCCCTGGTGTCCCCTATCCTTACCCGTTCCCATCCCGATTATCCTCTGTGTCCTGTAGTTCTGCCCCCGATATCCCCCCTCACCTAAGACAGTTTAAATTCCTCTGCCCTTTCTGTCTGACGCATAAGGGTTTCTTTATTTTATCCCTGTATTTAGAAATAAAATCAAATTTCTTGAAATACTAATATTGCATCTTAATTTTAATAACAGACTAATCAAGTGTCGATGTATAAATACATGTTTAAAATAGATATTTCTGAATGGTCACGGAATGACATTGGAACATGTTGGTCTTTTTTTAACTGGCGTGTAAGGATAGCCTAAGCAGTCTCCAGAATGCAATTTCCAGAAATCTGCACAATGACATAAACGATTGGGAACTTCGGGCAGGCAAGTAAGCACCTTGTTGCGAAAATGTTTCCAACCACTGACATTACATCACCTCGTTCGCTTGTGAAAAGGCGTCAGTAAGGTTGCGTTAAAGTTCACATAGGAGCCTTGCCTGCTCGTACCGGGAACAGCCTGGATATTGGTCCTACTTCTTTCTTCATGCGATTGCTAGATGAAGGGCTGGGATTGCAGCTTCTTAAGGCGAGTGATTGCAAAACATTGCAGTTAATACACAGGCATGTTCCATTGTCAAAGATCTGCATTCAATAGGTACGCATTTCCAACCATTCCAAGGGCCTAAAGCACATTTTAAAATTCTGGATTGACGTCTTTTTAGAAACTGCTCAACGCTTTTGTTTTCGAACAGTTCACGGTGTTTCATGTTCACGAGTTGGAAATGGATGATATCTATTAACCTCAATATGGCTCTTTACGGACAGAATGTGCATTTCCATCGATGTGTTTGCCATAAAGTTCAGGAATGCCTTCGACCAGGTACTACTGTTGCAATCCAAAATGCTGAATGCCGTGCGATAAGGACTGTGAAGATGAAGGATTTGTGATATTGACATACGTCTGTGATATGTGAGCCGCGTTCCCGTGCTGTTGCTCTCCCTGTCTTTGTGACTGGGCAATTGCCTCGATATTAGACACCGTTACATTGTTTTCCTTAGCGATGTGGTTCAATGTTGCAGCATCCTCTGGGGCGATTTCCCTTCGTCAGGAATCGAGATACCAGGCCTTGGTGATGGAGACAGATGGAGTTAGAAGATATGGGGATTCAAAATGGATAGATTGAACACAATAAACAATAGACAGTAGACAATAGACAATAGACAATAGACAATAGGCAATAGAAAATAGACAATAGGCAATAGGCAATAGACAATAGACAATAGACAATAGACAATAGACAATATACAATAGACAATAAACAATAGACAATAGACAATAGACAATAGACAATAGACAATAGACAATAGACAATAGACAATAGAAAGTAGACAATAGGCAATCGACAATAGACAATAGGCAATAGACAATAGACAATAGACAAAAGGCAATAGGCAATAGACAATAGGCAATAGACAATAGACAATAGACAATAGACAATAGACATTAGGCAATAGACAACAGACAATAGACAATATACAATAGACAATAGGCAATAGGCAATAGACAATAGACAATAGACAATAGACAATAGGCAATAGGCAATAGGCAATAGACAATAGACAATAGACAATAGACAATAGACAATAGACAATAGACAATAGGCAATGGACAATAGACACTAGACAATAGACAATAGATAATAGACAATAGACAATAGACAATAGACAATAAACAACAGACAATAGACAATAGGTGCAGGACTAGGCCATTCGGCCCTTCGAGCCAGCACTGCCATTCAATGTGATCATAGCTGATAATTCACAATCAGTACCCCGTTTCTGCCTTCTCCCTATACGCTCTGACTCCGCTATCTTTAAGAGCTCTATCGAGTTCTCTTTCGAAAGCATCCAGAGAATTAGCCTCCACTGCCTTCTGAGGCGGAGAATTCCACAGATTTACAACTCTCTGACTGAAAAAGTTGTTCCTCCTCTCAGTTGCCTTAATCCGGTGCGAGACAATATATAAGCGGAGGGGAGGAGATAGCGTTAGGGAGTCATAGAGCCATAACGTCGTCCATCGTAGATAGGAACCCTTAAGCTACATCCGTTCGAAATATTTCCCCATGTATACCGACTCAATTTATCCATTTCAATATTTTAGAAGATGTACAGGGAAACGTGGGAAATAAATTGGTAAAGAAAAGAGCGAACACAAAAGTCTCAATTGCTCATAAATTTCATTAAAAAACCAAATTATCAATACATTAAGAGCAAGAGGATAATGTGGGAGCGAGTGGGATTATTGGCGAGCAGAATTATGTAGATGTACCCTTGATTAAGTACTTTCCACTTGAATTGACTGTGAGGCAGTGTTGTGCGTTTGCAGAATTTAGCGAGTGACAATGAAATCTTATAGCACGTGATCATTTAAGTAACAAGCATGAGATAGCATTCGAAGATCGCAAAGGAAAACTATGCGTAACACATCCAGCCATAGAACGCTGGGGACGTGCTAGACATTTCATCGTCTTCGTTGGCACAGACATTTCTGAAGACGACTGGAGGCCAGCAAGAGGAATAGCGAGGATAAGTCTAATGTCAGTGGTATGGACGTTGTTTGACAATTTCTGAGAGAGAGGAATGTTCAAAGGTTCAAAGATTCTATGGCATTTTATTGTCACGTGTACCAACTAAGGTACAGTGATATTCGATTTAACATACAGCCAGACCACAAAAAGCAACAAGACATACAACTGCATAAAGGTTAGCACAAACATCCGCCACACCGGATTCCCCACATTCCTCATTGTGGTGGAAGGCAAAACTTATTCCCTCTTTAGTCTCCCGCGGTCGGGACAATCCGACCAAAGCTCCAATCAAATCGAAGCTCTCGAAGCCGTCGACCGAAGACCCCTCGTCACCGCGATTAAAGCTCCCGCGTCGGGGCGGTCAAAGATCCCACAGCTTGGTGCTCCCGAATTCGGTCTCTAACCAGGGACCACGGGCTCCACGATGTGAAAGTCCGCAGGCTCCCGCGGTTGGAGCTCCGAGGTCGATCCCTGGCAAAGGGATCGCAAGCTCCACGATAGTAAGTCCGCAGGGTCCCGCGGTTGGAGCTCCCGAAGTCGGTCTCCAGAAGAGGCCGCCAAACTCCACGATGTTAGGCCGCAGAGCGGACGGAGATACGATGCGGAAAATAAATCGCACCTCAATCGCTGTAAGTGATTAAAAAAAGTCCTCCCCCCCCCACACACACATCCATACATAAAACAAGCTGAAGAGCATTAAAACATACATTTAAACATACATTATTTCACACAAAGAAGGAATGGACGAGACAGACTGTTGGTGAGGCAGCCATTGCTGGTGCCACCGATGGAAACACCCCGTGTTGATTATATTGATTGAAAGGTACAGCACTAAAATTGTCCCTCCGAGTCATGACGACAATCGATCACGCATTCAACTAGTTCCATGTTATTTCACTTTCGCCGGCGCTCTCTGCACGCCATGGGCAATTTACAGCGGCAAGTTAACCCACACTCCCACACGACGGAGGAATGTGGGTGGGAAACAGAGCACACGAAGGAAAAAAAGCGTGTACGTGCAAACTCCTGACAGGCAGCACCCTGGTCAGGCTCGACCCCGGGTCTCTGACCATGTGAGGCAGCAGTAGCTCTGCCACTGTGCAGCTAAATCTACACATGTGAAGTCAGATTTCAATGAACAATGGGCAGCTAAACGTTCTTTAGCAGATGATTTTGTTTGACCTATGTGATGTCATTTTCACTCGACTAAAGTAAATTGAGGGTGCCAGTGCATTGATATGGTTTCCATAAGGTTCAGGATACCCTTTGGCCAGTCGCCCGTTGCAGTTCAAACCGCTGGATGCCGCCCGATGAGGACTGAAAATTGAATGCAGGATTGGCTTAGAATACGAGGTGCAATAATATTTCGGAACATTAAAATATGATGATCAGTTGTACATCAGTTGTACATCGGTGCTGTCACCCTCAATGTGTTTATACTTTGCATATGAGCATAGGGGGATATGATCAGTAAATTTGCAGATAACGCCAAACATCTTTGGTAACATTGACAGTGCGGAAGATAGTTATTGGCTCCAAGACCATATTTAACAGTTGGTTAAAAAAGGCTCTCAAATTTGATTAACACCTTACATTTGCAGTACCATAACGAGAAAGGATACTATACAGCCGTAGTAACACAAAATAATAGGGACAGAATGAAGCCAATGGCATACCATACGGATAGTCAAAGCCCATTTGTAGCTGGGCTCACTGATCTGCTCAAGATCCCAATTGTGGAAGGGGCAGTGGAACGGGCAGTGGAAATCTCATAGAAACATACAAACATAGAAAATAGGCGCAGGGGGCCATTTGGCTCTTCGAGCGAGCAGCGCCATTCATTGTGATCATGGCTTGATTCCGCTAACCACTAGAGCTCTATCGAACACTCTTTTTAAATTCATCCAGTGAATTGGCCTCCACTGCCTTCTGTGGCAGAGAATTCCACAAATTCTTAACTCTCTGGATGAAAAACCTTTTCCTCATCTCAGTTTTAAATGGCCTGCCCTTTATTCCTGGACTCTGGCCCCTGGTTCTGTACTCTCCCAACATTGGGAACATTTTTCCTGCAACTAGCATGTCCAATCCTTTTATAATTTTACACGTGTAAAATTATAAAAGGACTGGACAAGCTAGATGCAGGAATATCTCTATAAGATCCCTTCTCATCCTTCTAAATTCCAGTGAATACAAGCCCAGTCTTTCCAATCTTTTCTCATATGACAGTCCCGTCATCTAGGGGATTAAACTCGTGAACCTACGCTGCACTGCCGCAAAACCAAGGACGTCCTTCCTCAAATTAGGAGACCAAAGCTGCACACAATTCTTCAGATGTTAGAACCCTTCGCCCTGAAAGGGACTATACTTCAACACTCCCCTCCGGTAAAATGAGACAATCAGAAGCAGTGAAGGTAAGGGCAATATCAGATAGTTGACGAGCAAAATGAGGGAGTGTGTATCGCCTGCTCACCACGATATACTGGTATATTTTACAAGACCCTTGCCCTGTTCTCAAATTCAAAGGTACAGTTTCGTAATGTTTAAAGGCATAATGTTTGAAGGTAGGAATAAAGAGTCAGAATTGTTTTCCACAATGGAAAGGATTACCGCTCGTGTCTGCAAGGTGAAAGGGCCAGGTTTAAAGGAGACGAGACCAAGTGGACCCGTTGGGTCCAAAACCTCTCCTGCATTGTTGCAGCACCCTCTGCACCCCCACCACCCCCTCCCCTCACCCCTCCCCCTCCACATCCCCTCCTCCCACTCCATTCCCCTCAACCCCCCTTATCCCTACCTCCCCCTCCCCTCTCCCCCTCCCTCCACCGCTCTCTCCAACCCTCCCCTTACCTCTCCCTATCCCCTTCCCCCCACTCCATCCCGTTCAACCCGCCTTACCCCTCTCTCGATCCTCCCCCTCCCACTCCCTCCCTCCCTCCCCATCCATCCCTCTCTCCACCCACTCCTCCATCCTCCTTCCCCCACTCCCTCCCTCCGTCCCTTCCTATGAGATAGATTTAATCTCTAAAATGTGAATAACTTGAAAAATATAAAATCAATGAAACGTCTTCCACTAGCACCAAAGTGACGGCGGTGACTAAGGTGAGCCTAGAATCGTCACGCTTTCGTAAACAGTTTTGGCTGTAGTTCAGGAACAAACAAACAAACAGACGAGAGTTTCAGTATATAGATGAGCAGGCAAGTTTTTACAAAGAGTGGCGGATGCCTCGAATGCTTGCTGGGTCTGGTGGTTGTGGCAGATGTGAGTGGTGTGCAAGAGGCTTTTCGATTGGCACATGGATATGCCTGGATAATTCAATATTACATTGCTGTAGGAAACAGAGAATGACAATAGACTAAGTAACCTATGTTATTACTTAAAATTTTCTGTATTTTCTGCAATGTAATAATAAACATACATCTTTGCTGCCAGTTATTACACAATTCTATAATTAGCAGCAGCAAACGTGATGTGTTTGTTTAAACGACTGACACTAATCCAAATTAAATTGCTTTGAATAGTCGTCATATGGTTTCTCTGGAGAATATGGTACCTATGTTAAAAAGCAAGCGACCTTGTCATACCACCGGCAAGAAACGAGCATTATCTCTGGGCATGGAACTGCCGGTACTCAACCAGGTAGAAAACATTTTCTACCCCTTCCTTGCCATCATTGGTGTTCCTGGTAAGCCCTTTATATTTTAGGCGCATGTTTCGCCGTCTAATCTTTACTGCTAATATATGTGTGCTGTTATTTTTTGTTTGAGTTACTGATGCCAATTATTGAAAACGAAAATCCAAACTACTGAATCGAATATGTTGCCAATAGACCCAGTGCCATTTCGACAGGCAGGTGGACAGGCAGGGATCGGAGTATATAGATCACATGTAAATGTGGGATCTGTTTAAATTAGATTGATATTTGGTATAGAGGCTGTGCTGTAATCATTTTATTCATAGATACACCATAGAAGCAGATCCATTGGCCACCGGGTCCACGCAGTCTATCGATCAACCGTTCACACCAATCCCATGTTAACCTATGCGATCACAGGCAGAACGTAGAAGGTTCACAAAGACACCGGTTTGGTCCAGTCCGCTGTTCTATGTTGTACGTGTTATGTGGTAGATGTTCTCTGATCGGAAATGCCTTTCACATTTGAATAATTTAGCGCGCATCCTAGGCTGGAATGGCGATTGCATTGGTTAAACTAGACAATCACTATGTTGTGGAGGCTGTGGGATAAAAAAAAGAAATTATTACTTATTTTACTTTGACTCCCAAGAAGAAAGAGACGAGCTCCTTTCGCGCTTTATCTGCTGGTGCGCCTCAAATTTACCGGTTCTGACGGTCACACACTAAATTGACGGGTGCCCGCAGATGTAGCACGATAGCAACCTGCAGCTAGTCTGGACGCTTCTGGTTCCAGTAGCGATGATAAAACAAAAACAGGACTGCAATTATTCCAAGTTTCCCAAATGGAAACGCAATGCTCTCCCTCCGATAGAGAAGCTGCAGGTTTACCCCATTTTGTCTATGTCGCTTTAAAACGCAATCAGACTTATCCGATGATAAACGCAAAAAGCTGGAGAAACTCAGCGGGACAGGCAGCATCTCTGGAACGAATGAATGGGTGACGTTTCTGGCAGAGAGCCTGATTTATCCGCTAATTTCCCTTTTGCCATTCTCTTCCCAAATTCCCCAAAGATCTAGGCAGATGCGGTATGGACAGCCGTTATAGTGGATATGCAAACTTCCAACAAGCAGCATTTCGCTAGTAACCGTGCCTCTCGGCCGCACTCTTACGCATGCTCGTAGAGCTGCTGCCTCACTGCGCCAGAGTTCCAATTGCGTTCTTGGCTTCGCTTCCTATCTGCGTGGAGTTTGCGCCTTCTCTCTGTGACCGCGTGGATTCATCGTGCAGCTCCGGATTCTTCCCACATCGCAAAGATCCGCGTGATGTAGTTTCGGTTCACAACCCGTGTGGGATTATAGTTTATCTTGCCTCCATTGCAAGTGTCCTCGTGTGTGCAGTGTGTAGCGGCCCTGTTCTGCCTACAGATTGAAGGATTTAGCATGTGCTATGGCGCTGGAATGTGATAAAGCTAATCAGCCGATATTCTGGACACTCCACGTTCCTCTTTGGTCAAAGGAATGGAGTCTCAATTGTTCTGAATCGACTATATCCGTCAGACGTATTTAAAATCGTTCTTCTCTGTGCCATGATTCTGTAAACCCACTCATGCCATCAGGCGTAGGATTATTTTCACTATTAGTTTGCGAATGCATCTCTAATATTCCCTTTTTTAGAATTAGAGATGTATTGTCCACACGATGAAAGTGCGAATGTTACAGAATAGGATTATCCATTCATTTATTTGCAAAGAAATGTCAAACTAACGGTCTCCTGGAACAATTAATGTTATTTGCCTTAATTTTGTCTTTTCTCCAGCTAACGTATTGGCAATCGTCATTCTCTCCCGCGGAAAGTGTGGTCTCTCCAAATGTATCACCCTTTACTTGGTATCCATGGCCGCAGCTGATTTAATGGTGCTGATCTTCGAGGTAATTCTCTACGAGATTAAAGATGGCTATTTTCCGTATTCATTCCTGAACTTATTTCCCATCTGTAGCATCAACTTGACACTTTTCATGATTTCCATTGATTGTTCCGTGTGGCTAACGGTGACGTTCACCTTCGATCGATATATCACGATTTGTAATCCGAAGTTACGAGCAAAATATTGCAAAGCGAAAACTGCGCGTCTTGTGATAGCAGTCACGTGTATATTAAGTATTATTCAAAATGTCCCAGCATATTTTGCCTACGTGCCTCAGGAAATAATTGGCAGTGTTTCCTGCGGCCTAACTTCAGATTTCTATACTTCCCCGCATTGGATAGCATTTTTGTCGATCGAACCCATTGTGACCTCATTTGCACCAATTTTATTGATCATTCTCCTCAACGCCCTGACAATCAGGCACATTATAAACGCCAACAGAGTGAGGGTCGGCCTCCGAGGGAACAGGAATGACGAAAACGGGGCAGATCAGGAGGTTGAGAACAGAAGGAAATCCATCACTTTATTGCTGGCCATATCTGGTAGCTTCGTGATCCTGTGGATGGTGAACTTCTTGTGTTTCGTGAGTTTCTACTTCATAGACGTTCAGATTTTAACGACAGATTACCAGGATCCATTTAGCATTGGAGAACAGTCCGGATATATGCTGAGATGTCTGAGTGCTTGCACAAACACGTTCATTTATGGGGTGTCCCAGAACAAATTCAGGGAGGAATTTAAAAATGTGATGAAGTGTCCATTCGTTTTCTTTTCCAATTCAATAAAGTGTTTTTAATCTCTCAGTGATACTGAAAATTCGTTGCGAAATGATGTTGACTTCTGTTATACTATTGGATCTATCTCTCCGAGATACCATTCGGATCGTCGGCAATGCCGGCTCTGTGGGGCATCAACCCATCCGCCACCCCCATACCTCCATGCAATTCTTCCCTTTGCATAGAAAACATAGAAAATAGGCGCAGGAGTACAAAATAGCATGCCACTCAAACGCTCATGAAATCTCCAACAACCTAGCTTCACCAAAGACAACTCATTGAGGCCATTTACACTGTTAACCAATTGCATCATTGGGACGTCAGGGGAAACTGGAGCCCACGAGGGAAATCCCCGCGGTGGCACGGGCAAAATGAAAACTCCATGAAACCAGCATTAGAGGGTAGGTTAGGAATGGGCAGTCTACAGATGGATTACATACAGGCTGGAAAAGCGATAATCGCATATCGATGGAATAGGTACTGTAGGTACCAACTAGAAGGTACTTATTCACAAAATGCTGGAGTAACTCAGCAGGTCTGGCAGCATCTCAGGAGAGATGGAATGTGTCACGTTTCGGGTCGAGACCCTTCTTCGGACTGATGTCAGGGGGGCGGGACAAAGGAAGGATATAGGTGGAGACAGGAAGATGGAGCGAGATCTGGGAAGGAGAGGGGAAGAGAGGGACAGAGGAACTATCTAAAGTTGGAGAAGTCAATGTTCATACCGCTGGGTTGGCGGCTGCCCAAGCGAAGTAGTTACCAACTAAATAAGCTTTGTATGCAAAACGTAGATAAACACTGCGGGTCAAGCTACGTCCCTGGTGAACATCGGTGGGCGACGTAATAAGGAACTGCAGACATTAGTGTATGCCAAAGCTCGACAAAAAATGCCTGAGTAGCTCAGGGGTCAGGCAACATTCCAGGAGAACATGGATAGGCGACGTTTCGGTTCGGAAGGATACGTCAGACGGCAACGGCGCCGATGTCTATTCTCCCGTGATGCCACCTAGCACGTTGAGTTGGTCCAGCATTTTGTGTCCATCTATGCGTAGTTGACGTTTCATAGAAACATAGAAACATAGAAAATAGGTGCAGGAGTAGGCCATTCGGCCCTTAGATCCAGCACCGTTATTCAATGTGATCATGGCTTATCATCCAAAATCATTACCCCATTCCTGCTTTCTCCCCCAAATCCCTTGATTCCGTTAGTCCCAAGAACTAAATCTAACGCTCTCTTTCAATGCATCCAGTGAATTGGCCTCCACTGCCTTCTGTGGCAGAAAATTCCACAGATTCACAACTCTCCGGGTGAAAAGGTTTTTGCTCATCTCAGTCCGAATTGGCCGACCCCTTATTCTCAAAGCTTAACCCCTGGTTCTGGACGCCCCCATCATCGGGAACATTTGTCCAGCATCGAGCATGTCCAATACCTGAAGAACGTTGTATGTTTCCATAAGATCCCCTCGCATCCTTCTAATTTCCAGGGAATATAAGCCCAGTCGACCCATGCTTTCATCTTATGTCAGTCCGCCATCCCGGGAATTAATCTGATGAACCTACACTGCACTCCCTCAACAGCAAGATTGTCCTACCTCAAATTAGGAGAACAAAACTGCACATAATACCGCTGGTGCGGTCTCACAACTTGTACAACTTGTAGGACCTCCTTGCAACTTAACTCAAATCCTCTCAGGTTAATCCCTTCAGTGCTATAACCCTTCACGCGTCTATGCAAAGTATCGCATTACATGCCACTGAAAAGCCCACGAGTGCTCCTCCAGCCCAATTTCACCAGGGCCATAACACAGAAGCCAGTTGCTCTACCAGCCGATTGCGTCTCTGGGGCGTGGGAGGGAACGGAAACCCCGAGGGCAATCCTCACAGTGACAAGGGGAACGCGAGAGCTCCACACAGAGAGCGTCAGAGGACACATCGGAGGGAAGAATTAGCAGGTGCAT